>NC_060140.1:796387302-796690333 GCF_021461385.2 Schistocerca piceifrons
GACATGTCTTAGCCACAGCCTGGGGGATGTTTCCAGAATGAGATTTTCACTCTGCAGCGGAGTATGCGCTGATATGAAACTTCCTGACAGATTAAAACTGTGTGCCAGGCCGAGTCTCGAACTCGGGACTTTTGCCTTTCACGGGCAAGTGCTCTACCAACTGAGCCACCCTAGCACGTCTCACGCCCCGTCCTCACAGCTATACTTCTGGCAGTACCTCGTCTCCTGCCTTCCAAAGAAAGTTTCATAGCAGTGCACACTCCGCTGCAGAGTGAAAATCTCATTCTGGAATCATCCCCCAGGCTGTGGTTAAGACATGTCTCCGCAATATCCTTTCTTTCAGGAGTGCTAGTTCTGCAAGGTTCGCAGGAGAGCTTCTGTAAAGTTTGGAAGGTAGGAGACGAGGTACAGGCAGAAGTAAAGCTGTGAGGACGGAGCGTGAGTCACCGCTGTGTGCGGCCGGCCGGCACGACGAAGATGGGACAGGTTTGCGCGACCTTGTTGTGATGATGACATACTCCTCGCTTAACGACTCACCGTGCTTTTTTGCCAGGTCTCCACAGACGATCAGGAAGCGCCTATCAATGTCTGAGATGCCTTGATTTTCCCCTTAAAGAAACTCAGTGTCAGCACTCCGCTTAGAACGCACCTGCGTTACAGACACTACTTTGAAAGGTACGTATAGTGCGGTCACCGGTGGAAACATATTGGCCGTTAAAAAAAAAAATGTTGGATTAGTTATTGAGCGCAGCTCGTAATTCGCACATTTACGCTGTGCTGAAAAATTTAAGGCGCCAAATCGGGGAAAGAACGGCTGTAGATCGTTAGCATTCGAAACAGCTATACTTTGTCTCGGAATGCATAAAAGCAAGTCCTGTATGGTTTTTAGGGCAATCTCATACCATTCTTCCTGCAAAACAATGGCAAGTTCAGATGACGTTGATAGTGGTGGATAGCGACGACGTAGCCTTCTCTCCGAAGTATATCAGCAAGGTTCAGTAACACTGCGATACGTGTGGTGGCCAGAGGACATGTGCAGCTCATAATCGTGGTCACGGAACTGGTACTGGTTGATTGGAGCTGTGTGGACGCGCGCCCTGTCACCTTCGAACACAGTGTCACATCAAGAACAAACATTGTGCCATGGAATGAACTTGATCAGCCACAGGGGTCTCGTAATGCGAGACAGAGTAATCATGGAGCCCATGGAATACTCAGACATAGCTGCCCAAATCATCGTCGAACACCTGCCAGTTTCATTCCTGACAACAAGCAGTCAGCATCCTAGGTTCGGCACGGCGTATGCCAGACATATACTCGGCTGGAAGCTGGAAATAGTGTGAAGTAAGACTCATCCGACCAAATCACTGCCGCGCGGGATTAGCCGAGCGGTCTCGGGCGCTGCAGTCATGGACTGTGCGGCTGGTCCCGGCGGAGGTTCGAGTCCTCCCTCGGGCGTGGGTGTGTGTGTGTGTTTGTCCTTAGGATAATTTAGGTTAAGTAGTGTGTAAGCTTAGGGACTGATGACCTTACCAGTTAAGTCCCATACAATTTCACACACATTTTTTAAACCAAATCACTTACTTCCACTGCCCCATAGTCGAGGTTTTATATCTTCTGCACCACATTTTCCTGTTACGGGCGTTTTCGTTACTGATGTGTGGTCATTAAATTCCAAGTCGTCCCACAATTACCAGCTTACGGAACTCCGTTCGTTTCGTTTTGTTGCTGGTGTGGTTCGCGAGTGCGACATTCAAGTCGGCTGGCGTCCTCTTACTTTCCGTCACAAACTTTTACGATGATTGTATGTCACGATCTCTTAACTCACGCTTCCATCCACATTATGACTAAGCGGAAGATGTTTTCCTTGCTTTCCCTGTATGCGGTTACGGCTTCTTTTGAAATAAACACCTGAGCTGCCTTGGTTTAGAGACCACCCAACATAGGATTATGAACAATTTTCCAACGTTCAAGTGCACATACTCTGACATAATACACTCACAACTGCGCAGAATACACTTCTGACTATGCTTGCAACGCGCTGAGGGCATTGCACAGGCGTCCTCCGTTGTCAGACCACAAAAACGCCACCTCCAAGCTTGGCTAGCATCTCCATTGGTGTTCAGGCATGAATTTCTCGCGGTTTTCTATATTTCTGTCCAATTCCTCAATGTATCCAACGTTAGCACTTCTGGCTCGCCCAGCTAACGTAGCATATGTACGTCGTTAGCACAACGACTGTGCACGGATAAATAGTTCGCCAGCAGTTGAAGATTAACGATCTTCCCTTTGTAGTTGTGAGTAACGTTAAGCCAAACTTACATGTAACCATAACGTGTTACCACGTAATACGAGGAGGCATGTTTAGAAACAAAGTGTGCTAGATATTTTAGATATATTTTTATAAAAAGTGTACTTGGAACCAATTACACGATAATATTCATACACTTGTTGACTATTCTTCCACGTAATCGTCATACCATTCAATGCACTTGGTGTGCTGCGGTACATGCTTCTTTGTGCCTTCCTCGAAGAACTTGCCCGCCACCTCCTTTCCCCGGTTCAGAACCTTTTTCTGTACCTGCTACTCGGTGAAGCATTTAATTCGGCTCATGAATGAAAATATGATAATCTGAAGGCCTCAAGTCAGCGGATTGGGGGGGGGGGGGCGGTTCATAATACCCAAGCAAAATGAGTCCAAAAGTGCCCTTGTGGCAAAGGCTATTTGAGAACGGTTGTTGTCGTGGAACAAATACCCTCCTCTCTTCAGCATACCTTTCCTTTTGTTTTGACTGTTCTTTTGAATTTTTTTGATGTCTGACAATATCGTCGTGTATTGATGGACTGTCCCTCCTGCAGAACTTCGGCCAAAATGATGCATTTTTGGTCCAGAAAACCTGAGGCCATAATATTTGTTTGCCGAAATTGTGTTTGGATTTCGGCGGATGGGTAATATTTGTGACGCCACTTTGATGATTGCTTTTTTGTCTCGGGCGTGTAGTAAGTCACCCAGGTTTAATCCCCAGTCATAACAGAGCTCAGAAAATCTTCGCCGTCTCCGTTCAAGTCGCTCAAGAAACTTACAAGAGTTAAGGACCTGATTTGTTTTGAGCTGCTCTGTCAGCTGTTTTGGGACCCATCTTATACCCAGTTGCCGGTATTCCAGCATTTCTGTGAGTTTCTCGCGTATGAGAATTCTGGAAACATTGCAGGAATTTCATCCAGTTTTAATTGACGGTCTCCACGAACAGTTTTCTCGATTTTTTCCTCCAGCCCATGTGTCAAAATGGAAGATCTTCCAAACCACTGCTCTTCACGAACACTTATTCTGCCTGTGCTAAACTCTCTGCACCAGTGGAACACACTCGTTCTGTTAATAGCACCTTCACCGTAAACCGTGAAAACATTTCGGTAGCTGTTAGTTCTTCCGCGAGTAGGAGGGAGATTACAGCGGCTCGCACTTGGTGGGATTTATTAACGACGTCTTCCACGCTACTGGACGCTATAACGTGAGTCTACGTGCTACCGTATTCCTGCGATGCTCACGTTCGCCAGCGGATCCCCCTCTGCCACTCAGTGCTGCCAACGCTCTAAAAACAAGAAACCACCGTGAAATATTTGCTGTCTGAAAATACCTCGTAATAAATTTCTGAAAGAAATCATTTAAAAAATCTACTCACCATAGCACATAAAGTGCTTTAAAGTAGTATTTATTAATTTATGTTTTCTTTATAGTTTTAATTCACATGAATGGGGAAATATAGTGGTTACTAGTTACTCTATCTGTAGAATTTTGAGGCACTTAGTGAAAAATAAACACGCTGTCTCCCCTCTCACGGACATGTGTACCCACTGTGTAGCCACTGATTAAAAAGCTGCCGTGTCAGAGAGTTGATAGAAGCTCGTAGAACAGTCTGTACGTACTCCTTGTGACAATGCGCATTCTGTCTTCCGTTCACAGATAATATCCTGAAGCTCTTTTAAAAGTATGTAGGGTTTGACTCAAAAGCTGCAGATGATTAATCAAAACTATGTTTCTACGGTCTCTATTAGTTATTGGAACAGAATCTGTTGGTGTATTTCTTTTATGGGAAAACATGTTATAGCAATTAAAAGTAATTAACAGTACATGGAAAATAAAACACTAATTGTGTTTACCAACAGTTATAGTAGTATGATGTCATTGTAGGTATTGGACAGGCGTTTATTGATTTACTTCTTTACGAGAAAAGAAATGAAAGCAATAACGTCTGTCATAATACGCCGACAGTGTGGAGGAAAGGAGGAAAGAGCGGATAGTTCCGCGCCTGCGAGGCGCGCGAGATGAAAATTAACGGGAAACTCGTAAAAGCTGTTTCGCGTCGCAAGTTGCTCCGCGACCTCACTCGCAAGGCGCAGCAGTAGGGCGCGCTAGTGTAGCTTTACGGCCGCTGCGAGATTTGCTCCCTGCGTGGCGAATGTCGCCGTCACGCCGGCTGATCACGGCTTAGAGGAGCGGAGAGGCACCCCGTCGCGTAATACTTCACAGATTGTGCCTCCTGGTTACGCGGAATAAACTCTCTGCATCGTAACAAGAGACTGCGCTGGAACCTCTAGCCAGTGAAATGTTAAGCTTACTCCCTGTCGTTCCCTTTTGTTCTCGTTTTTAAAGTCCTTCTGACTGCATAATGAACATTACACAATGTCGGAAATTGAAGGTGTTATACGACGAACGCCTTCACCGAACGGTACCTCACTAAAAACGTAAGAATTCCCATGCCCGTGATATTTGTTGATTACAATTTCAACATTATGCTAGGTCTATATACAGGGTGAAAAGCATACCGACATACTGTGGGAGGTTGTAGGGGACATCAAAACAAATATTTTTCCCTAGTGTCATTTTTTCCTATGAGGATTATTTAAACCGTTGGAGGCCATATTACGTTCTTCAGATGTTAGAGGCCGTATTACGAACTTCAGTTATTAGAGGCCGTATAACGATCTTCAATTGTTAGAGGGCGTATTACACTCTACAGTTGTAGGCAACTGCTGTCCACCACTGTAGTAGTGCATTGTCTCTGTTTACTAATGGAGCGATACACCTGGAATGAGTACACTGATATGGTTGGTGCGTACTACGTAGTGCACCACAACGGACGAGCTGCACAGCGGGCTTATCAACAACTATATCATATTCGCCGTATCCTGCATCTTATGACCTTTGCTGCTGGGTGCCAACGTCTGCGTGAGACCTGGTCATTTAGCAGATTACCTGGACAGGGACGCCGTGGCACGGTAAGAACGCTGCTATTTGAGGAAGCTGTCTTGCAGCATGTGGAGCGGGATCCTTCAAGCAACACTCGTGTTAGTGCACGTAACATGGGGACGAATCAGACGAATGTAAGAACAGTCCTTCGAGAGCAATTGCTATGTCCATTTCACCTACAGCGTGTCCACAACCTGCAACCAGTTGATTATCCACCCAGAGCACAGTTTTCGCAGTGGTACCTGGAACAGTGTGAAATGCATCCTACATATCCATCCTCTGTTTTGTTTACCGATGAAGCAACGTTCGGGCGTGACGGAGTCTTCAACATGCACAATACGCGTATTTGGAGTGACGATAACCCACATGCCACAGTTACTAGCGCTCATCAAGTGCAGTTCTTCGTTAATTGCCGGGTCGGTGTTGTTGGAGGCTGTTTAATTGGGTTGTATCTGGTACCTAGACCATTAAATGGCTGGCACTATTACAATTTGTTCGCCAGAGCATTGCCAGAATTGCTGGAAGACGTCCCGCTTCTTACAAGACAACGCATGAGGTTCCAACATGACGGGGCGCCGGCACATTTCAGTCGTCGTGTGCGTCGATTCCTGGACCAACGGTTCCCAGAAACGTGGATTGGCAGAGGTGGTCCTGTACCATGGCCTGCTCGATCCCCAGATATGTCCCCTCTGGACTTTTTTGTGTGGGGAGAGATCCGCAACCATGTTTACGCAACTCCTGTTGCATCAGAAGAGGATCTGGTTGCCCGGATAGTAGCAGCAGCAGGAAAAATTCAGGATATTACTGGATTTTTTGCCCGTGTCAGACAGAACATGATCCGACGGTGTAACCTGTGTTTACGTGTCAATGGAAGCATTTTTGAAAATCTACTGTGACTGAAATTGGGTTGTGTTAAAGTGTTGTCTCTTCGTCATAAAAAAGTGGAAATGTGTTTGTTGGTTTAATTAATTTGCCGCCAGAGAAATCTTCCTCTACCAGTTTAAATACATCACATAGGAAAAAATGACATTAGGGAAAAATATTTGTTTTGATGTCCCCTACAAATTCCCAGAGTTTGTCGGTTTAAATACTTTTCACCCTGTATATGCATACTGAAGAGACGAATGAATAATTTGTACCAAGGCCTGGGTTTGAACTTGTGTCTGCCGCTCAGTAGGCAGATGCAGTAACCACTATGCCACCGAAGTCCAGTAGCCAGTACGCCTACTTCCTCAATCCAGATTACCATTCACGCCACAGCCCACTTATTATTCCTCCTAAACTCCAACAGCATTATAGAAAATCTCCATATGTATTAGAATAACATCTCAGCGTCAAATGAAACGGCCGATCCCGTCTGAAACCCAGGCATAGGTGCTTTTAATTAAATGAAACTACACGGTTCCGGATGTGTTTTGAAGTCTCAAAGACATGTGATGTATATATGCAGACTGAAGCGCTGAATGAAAACTTGTACGAAGGCCAGGATTCGTACACGACCGCCTGCTCAATAGGCAGATGAATTAACCGCTAGGTGACTCTCGCACAATGCTTTTGTACAACTGCATGGACTACCCTAGCGCATCTGACATTCATTGCTCCAGTCTGTTTTCATACATGACAGTTGTTGAGACTTAAATATGTCTCTGGAACCGTATAGTTACATTTGATTAAAAGCATATATGCCTGAGTTTAAGGCCGGTTCCACCATTTCGATCGATGATGAGATGATATTCCTATACACTTGCAGAGGCTCTGCAACACCGTTCGAGTGCAGCAGAATTCCAACGGTCTTAACCGTAAACAAGAATTTAGATTGAGGACGGAGGCGTGCTACGGTAGTCCGTGCAGTATTGCAAATTCACTATGCCAGGGTGTCGTGGTGGTTAGCAGATCTGCTTTGCGAGTAGCAGACGTAGGTTCGAATCCTGGCCTGGGCACAAATTTTCATTCGACTATTTACTCTGCACATATAAATCATAGAGACTTTAGTCTTGAAATCGTCTTCGAAACCAAACACTTTTATTTAATTATGCTAGGTTATTATCGGTACAAGGAAAAACAATTTCTGCAGTCGAAGAAAGGAGGTCGTATATGATAGTTAATGGGAATGTGTAGCCGGGACTTCTTGGGTAAATACTGCAGCATAGTACGCCAAGACAGGATGTAGACATACAGGTTATACTAGTAGCTGTCTCTCAAACTTCTTGAAAGATCAAATGATTGACATTAAGGACCCGGGAGCATTATACAGACACGTCGCGCATACAACTGGCTTCAGCATAATGTTTGCACAATGAATGGTGATGTGATAAACTAAGAGCAACAGTGTGGGCAGAAGTGTAGGCGCAAGTCGTTCCCAGAAGGGCTAAACCACGAAAAGCTATAGGATTGTTAAACTGGCGCTTATGAATATACGGATGGCCACAGCTGAAAACCGAGTAGAGGTTACACCACAAATTGCTGGGAGTAGGTAACTGGAATCTGTTTTGAGCTCTCCAGTTCCATGCGTCATTTAACACTCACACGTGTCAAAGTCAACAAAGA
The DNA here is from genome assembly GCF_021461385.2 of Schistocerca piceifrons. Classification (NCBI taxonomy): domain Eukaryota; kingdom Metazoa; phylum Arthropoda; class Insecta; order Orthoptera; family Acrididae; genus Schistocerca; species Schistocerca piceifrons. Next base: position 796,395,098 of record NC_060140.1, read on the forward strand.
CTTACCTGGTCTAGAGCCAGATCAGCTTGGACATTAAGTACCATTCTGTTCAGCAATAAACACTTCCCGTAACAAAAGCACATGCTCATCCATGCTCTTCGAAAACATAATGGTATCGTCACGGTACACCACGCATTGCTGCGTGTTTAAACCCCTTAGTGCACCATCCAACAACCTCTGAAACGTGGGCAGTACAGTTTTTCAAACTAAATGGCATTCGATGATACTTCTAATGACCACAAGGGACGGCAAATCCAGATTCTGATCGGTCATCTAGCACTACATCCAACTGATGGTAACCTCTCCTTAGATCCAATGTAGAAAAGTGTTGACAGTGCTGTAAGTTATCCTGAATTTCTGTGCCGTTAGGTATTGAATGGATCTGTTACTGTTCTGCAATTTAAGTAGCGATAGTCGCCAAAAAATTCTATACTTTTCGTATTGTCTAATAATTTTTTAGGCAGAAGGACTCCAGGTGCTGTCCAGGAACTTCTACTTTTGCCTATTTTAACATGTTTATGAATGCCTCCATCATAGGCTATAATTAATGGTGTATCCTGTATGGATTTGGCACACGTTGCTTTATCCCCAGTTAGAATCCTGTTCTCTGTTATGCTGTTGTCGGCTTTGGGCCACAAGGGTTAAACAGGCCCTCGAAATCTAACAACAATTTTCCACATCTACCCTCTCTTTTCCTTTCAAATGCTCTATTTTTGCACACAATACATCTACACCGGTGACTTGTCTAAATCTTCGTCTATCACATCTAAATTGACGATTGACAACCCTTTGACCAAATTACATCATAGCCACGGAAATTATCTACGCTGACGGGAAACATTCTTAGAGCGTCCAATTCATGTACGCATGTGACACACCTACGCACAAAACATCCTGATGTATCCAACACCTCATTCACTTCTAGTGACTCCACCGTACACAACATGTTAACAAGTAGCTCTGTTGCAATGCTCACCCAAGGCTATTTCCTTGTGCCTTGCCGCCTATCGCGCGAAATGAGTATTAATGATGTCGCCTGCAGAATAATTGGTTTGAGCTTCTTGACAAACGAACCTTGGGGCTGTTTTCACTGGCGACAGTTTCACCTAGCTGGAACAATATTTTCCTAATTTCCACCGTGCATCGCTGAAGATCATTTTCAACCAGATGATTAGTCAGAAAATCCAACCGCTGGACTCCGCAGTACTCGACACCTATAAGAGACAAAACTGCAACATTCACTCAGAACCTTTCCGCCCATACCTGGAAACATAACTGTGCTGATCCCAGCGACTCTACCTCACTATTACCTAGCCCACATAACCTCTAAAGTGGAGGGTTAAACTGCCCCTCACGTCAGAGGTTCTTACTTACCACTGTCACATGCCCACTTAGCCACATTTCGCCTCTGCACACATTTTTGCAGCGTAGAAATTTACTGGGGATCCTCTGCGGCGGACCCGTGTTCCAGTTAGTATTTAACCGTTGACTGTGCCACACTTGCCTATTCTGCCATTTGTTTCTACAATCTCGTTGTTGGTGCCCAATCACATTATGGTTGGCAATTCTGCATTTGCATGCGACCGAAACGTTCTCATCTATAGCATCTTACCCTGCAGAGAAAACATTTTCCTTGCTGTACTGTTGTTACTGTACCTATCACCTTGAGCTCTGTGCCTATGCTAATGGCGGTAGCTAAATCCTTTAGGGTTCCTTCTCATATCTGCCTTGACATATCGGGTGGGAGGGTGGCACTCCCCCCCCCCCTAGAAAAGCATCCCACGCCCTATGTTCCATATCTCGGAGATTAATCTTTTTCTCTTCGTCATTATCCGTTAACTCATATTTTTTTCACATTGAATTTCCTGGTTGTATCGGCAAAACTTTCCACCGTCTCGTTCCGTCTCTGCGACACCCCACTCAGCTGCTCCCGAAAGAACCTTGTGCTATTCTCCTCGGGACATCTTCTTAGCTTCTCGAATGTAAGCATTTTTCACAACCCTTCACGATACCTAACAAGCGCCTTTGTTCCCTGTAAAGCATAATTTAGTCATATGTAACTACTGTTCGTCTCTCCAGAATCCCAGCCTAGCAGCTGCAAATAAATCATCTGTGACAGTGACTACATGTCCTCTGTTGGATTACCCGAAAAGGGGGTTATCAAATTTCTGGCAGCCTAATCTAATGAATTAGCTCTCAAACGAGATGAGATCTCATCCTCTGTCATATCAACCAACTGCCTATGCATTTTTGAGTTATCAGTTTTTAACTGCGCTACTTGGTTTATCAAATATTTAGTCGCCTGTCGTTCGAAACAGCCCGCGTCATAGAGTCGGTGGTAGGACGGTTGTGCGTACAGCGTCGCTTTGAACCTTGTCGCATGTGGAGGCTCCAAGAAAAACGAAAGCTGTGAGATTGTATTTCTTGTCCTCACAAGGACCTAAAAGGTGGAATGATCCACATTTGAGTTGCATAGCCGGTAATTTTGAGCCAAAGCCGTTATAATTCTGACGCGTTGAGGCCGGTGGCTCTCCTCTGCCTTTGACGTCTGCACATCGTTTTATTTGAAGAAGTTTACGTCAATATTCATGTTGCCTGTGCTTTTCTGACATACCCGCATACAAAGGGTGTTTCAATGGAGAGCCAGTTTTTCAAATGTCTCACCGACTGTGAACATCTAGTCAGTAGTTGCTGGGCGACAGGCACGTATCCCTCGCCGGTTACTAGCACTGATTTACTCAGTCATAGACTTGAAGCAGCGTGGAATGACATACCTGTAAATGTCATTCAAGCTCAGAATGAATAAACTTTATGAAGGGCGTTCAATAAGTAACGAAACACATCTTTTATTTTATTTCCTAAAGCAGGTTGGGTTTACTCAGGATTACAATACATCATATTATTCCCGACTCTTTTGGCCACGGAGACCTATTTTTCAACATAATTTCGGTTCAATACGACCGTCTGACGCCTCCTTGCTGTCAGGGGCTGTAGGTCGCGTGGCACGACTCTACTGCTCGACGTCAGGGCCAACGACTTGCTCCATCAACAAGCACCCCATCATCCACCTACCGCTTCCCGCGGAGAGCATCTTTCAGGTGGAAGTCGGAAGATTCGAGATCCCGGCTATAGGGTGGATTAGGTGGAACAGTCCACTGAAATCTGGCGAGCTACTCCCGGGTGAGCAGATCTGTGCGAGGCCTTGCGTTACCATAGAGAAGAAGTTCGATTGCATTTTTGTGAAAACGAACACGCTGTAGCCGTTCCTTCCATTTTCTTAGGATACCACGAAACACTTCAGAGTAGATCGTTGCACCATGGGGGAGGACACCAAGCAAAACTCTGGATAACACGAAACTTCTACCTGTTTGAAACACCAGCCCTGGCCGATGACACTATTCTTTTCACCTGTTCGGATATAAAAGTGCATATGCGGATGTATCTGCTGAGTAATGAGCATGGATATCTTTACAAAGATATTTTTCTCTACTACTCAATTATGTGAGGTATGCGTGAAATGAATTTTCCGGCTTTGTGAAGTTGTGAGATGAAATTATCTCAATTAAAAAATCTACTTATAACTGTTTACACTCACAATATTTTGCTTTCTGTGTGTGACAGTTTTTGTCTTTTGCAGAAGTAATAATAAGAACACAGAACTCTATGCGTTTGTATGAACTAAACAATATTTTTCAGATCGGAATATAGCCTACGTAGCGAGCCAGGTACATCATAACAATACGAATGTTGCAGCGGTCTTTTATGGAGAATTGCCAGTCGTGCTAAAAACATTGATCCATGACGTGTACATAAATATATTATGCATTTTGACAACTCTTTCTTTTCAGCGTACAGAATTTTTACGTCTTGATGCAAGATAATCATCAACATTTTTATGGATATTGTAAGTAACTGCATAAAGTAAGTTACTTGAATACTCCTTCCACTTAAACAATTTTATTTGAGACTTTCTCTTATGGTTCTGCTACAGCAGTGATGCAGTGCCGTTTCTATCACATTAAGTTAATGATTGTAAGATGATGATATTTTGCTCTTGTCATTTAAGCAATACTGCACCCCAAGAAAAGTTACTGCGTCATTTTCGGTTAATAAACCATTACTACTGAACAGCTGGAGGATAAATCTTCTTTGTGATGCATCTTAGAGTAAGTTATGTCGTTATTAGTTGCTTTGTAAGACATGTCTTCAGAATGTTGTATTTATTTTGCTATTGTGAGTAACTACATATGGCCATAAAATGGTGACTCCACACACAGAGCAGTTACAGTTGACATTTAACATCTGACTAAATTGACATTGTTTTGCTACCTACTATTTTCTATTAGATGATGATCATATAAACATTATTAGGATTTTTAAGAAATAAAATAATTATATTGTAATAATAAGGAAGTACTTGTGATAATCACAGACCCTTTACTCAGTGACTGAATGTTTGATAAGTTATGAGAACTAAATTGAATACACAGTCATACTGTAACCTCCCCACAAAATTAGTTCACATTTAGTGTAACCTCAAAACAGAAAAATTCCTAAACTTCTCAACAGTAAAAATTATAATTACGTCGTTCACATTCAGTGTAACATCCCAACAAAAAAATAAATTCTGTAACATGGTAATAATATAATGTAACTAACTTCTCAATTAAATTGTCGCTCACTTATAACTTTCCAATAATTGACTGTGAATTTAACCTGGTAAATTTTGGACGTCAGCAGTGCTGCGTCATGATCCTGAAAGATCATTCTGAATAAAAAAGAAAAATTCTTACCTCAATAAAGTCGCCGGATGACGCATATATATCTGCTCATTCAATAAATTTTTCTGGCACAGCCCTGTGCAATGCTGGCCGATAGATTTGTCATTTATAAAAGGAAACAACTGATTTTTCTTTTGCAATAATCGGAATGATCATGGATTGGAGAAATTAGTAAATTCTTTAAATTGAAATGAATGGTTGTTAAAAGTTATTTTTTATGAGAAAGATTATATTAGGACATTTTTAATAAAACATTTACGTGGGACTTGAGATAACAATACTACTTACTTATGCGCGAGGCTGCTTTTTTACCTTATACTATAATGTTCAGGCTCCGGCATCGCTGCACCACGACCGGCCCAACCAACACGATACACCAGACTAGACTGCTCGCTAGCAACAACTTACTGCTACAGCTACACAGTTCCTACTGCAGTCAACACTGCTCTCAGGTCTGATATTCTCTTATACCTTACATATTGCAGGCAACGCATGAGCAATACATCGAAATTACATCTGCTCGGACCTCTTACATAATTAGGCAGCGATGGTGAGTCAATTGGACTTGCCATGAGCAACAAATTTTTCTATAATCTATTTAGTTACTAAGTCTACAGTCACAGAGTATATGCATTATTGATAAATGCAGAACATATTAAGTAATGAAATAGAGTGCACACGCACTGATTACAGAATAAATCAAGAAATGACAAAAAGTATATGCAATGAGTACAAAAGATATTAACAATTTAGGACAACTGGTCTTATTAACAAATGAAATAAAGTGCACACGCACTGTTAAAATCTTTAGCATTTTACAAGAACTGATTACCCTAAAAATGAAATAAAGTGCACACGCACTGTAGAAGTCTTTAGCATATTTACGACATACCATGGAGTGAAATAAAGTGCACATGCACTGTAGAAGTCTTTTGCATATTTAGGACGACTGATCATATTAACAAATGAAATGAAGTGCACACGCACTGTAAAAGTCTTTAGCATATTTCAAGGACTGGGAAAGGAATGGGAAGGATTGCATCATGGTTGTAGCACAGTAGGTTGCACGTAGTTGCACCGAAAGTCGATATCTTTCTACAGAAGCAAACACCGAGTGAGGCAATCTGAAGTTCTCTTCCCTGAAGTATTTATCAGTGTAGCCAAGACACTGAAATGTTGTATTAATACTGTATGTTATCATTTTGGTAGTACATTAGGTACACCAAACAGTAGGACCATAATAACATCTCCATCGTTCAAGGTGGTGGACAGCTTTGTATGTCAACACCACATTCTTGTAGAATTCGTACTCTTACATCAACGTAGAATTAGTGCAAAAACCAAATATAGTGCTCCATGATCATGAGGATGGACAGGACATGTGGATATTGCAGTAATTTCTGGTAATTAGGTCAGAAGGTGAAGGACATTAAGTTTTATGCTAGTCATCATTGAGAATTACACTAGTCTATCAACCGATTTGAGTAATTGTTGGCACTCATTGCCTAGTACCTAAACATTTCTTAGTATATATGGAGTATTACAGACCATTATTCGTAAGCCATCTGATTACAGTAAACATTGGCACTCATTGGCCAGTTACTAAACATGTAGCAAGTATTAAATATTACAAAACACTATTCATAACTCATCTGATTGCGATAATTATTGGCACTCATTGGCCAGTTACAAAGTATTCATATAGTTTTACAAAACATTATTCAGTAATATTCAGAAGTCATCATTCAAAAGAAGAGTTAATTATTGGCATAGCATTTATAGAGTATAACAGAAACATTATTTATAGAAATTATTGGCCTAGCGTTTATGCATTATTACAAAACATCATTCAGTATTACTCAGAACTTATCATTCAAGTGACATAGGACATATTAAAATGTAACATACTGTAACTATTACTCAAGGTCTGTGGTCCAATAATACATAGATATAATGGATTCAATACATCTGAGAAATTTGCATTATATTTGAAACTAGAAATATATCTTAAACTGGTAGCATTATTTGGTTGTATACTGGTAATAGTTGGGACTGGTAACAATTTTTTTTTTTTTTTGCTAGCAATGCATTGCGTTGGGATCGATAATTAATTGCCGGGGCATGAAAATATTTGCTTTTGACTTATTGCTGGAAGTAAGGATTAATAACGTCGTTCGTCATGAGTCAGCTGTAGCAAGCTTATGAAACAAGTAGAGTATATGTGATCACATTCATAAATGATAGACACAACTGGTTAAAAAATGCAAGTATTAGAACAGGTTTCATAACAAGGTGTTTATAGCAAATTAATATCATGAAAAGCTTCTCCAGGAAAAAATACAAAATGGATTATTGAACTGAAAGAAGACATGTATTCATATTATGCTGAAAAGTAGTGAACTTCGAAATAACAGGTAATGAAACGTGTACTCAATATGTATGTACTCTAACTGTCTTTTCCAAAACATTCAGTCATTATACTATGTGACATAAGACATGCTGTCAAAAGGAACTGCAACAAATACTTAAATAACTACATAGCATTTCTTAACTAACTGTAAATATATAAGCGTCATCATTATCATCATCTGCAAAGAAAAACTTCATAATTCATATTACCATAATTTCATCACTATCATCACCTCCAAAGAAAAACCTCATTATTCAAATTAGCATATTCTTCATATAATTATTCATCATCATTTATTATCATCTGCAAAAAAAGACACTTCATTATTCGTTATTCATATTACCATTTACCTCATACAACTATTCGTACTATAGAGTTTCTTATTTCTAGCATATTTCATCACTAAAACTAAGATGTGTAGTTCTGTCTGACAGCTTGCATCAATCGCCTCGTATTCTGAAAGAAAATAATTAGTCAAGACTGCTATCATACGATGTGTATAGTATATTCTGGTTAATGCTTGTTAATTCTGATCCATTTACTCTTCATGACCAGGTGTTGCATTTTCTTTCGTTCATTCCGAAGGTGAAATTCCCATTTCATGGTAATCCACTGTGGTTTGTTTAATTTATTTCTTTTACACGTTATTGCTTTCTGAAAATGATGAATAAGGATTAACATCTTGCATTTAAATCATATACTCATTAAATAAAAACTTGTTTCTAGTGATACAATGAAGCATACAGCATAGCATGACAGAAAACGTATTAGGTCAAAAACATAGACAGTTTTCAAGTGAAAAAATGTACACACAGTATCATAATGTGGTAGCAAAAATGTAGAATAGTCAAGATGTGAGATATCATGAGACAAAATGTCAAAGTTAACTGGTGTTTGTTATGTCTTAAAGATCACATAATGCATAGTGACAAAAATTCTACTTTCGATAGGAAAACAATCATACATACACAAAAAATGGAAAATGTGCACGGTCTGATATATAACGACAAGAAAAGCGACCTGCTAACCTTACCTTGCCAGGCACTTGCCAGGAAAAAATATGATAATCATCAGTAAGTGTTCATATAAATATAATTGCATAAGTGGTCATATAAAATTCAGGAAATGGTATTACGGTGTGATAAATCATAAAGTATATTCATTCAATAAAGGATTTAATATCGGAGACATGGTGATAGCCCTTGCTTTTTCAGGTTCTCAAAGTTTCGACGTGTACTACATTGGGGTGAAGAATGCTGCGAATTCGATATGGACCCGCGTACAGAAGCTCAAATTTACTGCATCTACTCTTTCCTCTGTTGGATAAATAGTGTATACGTACTAATATCTTCTGTCCTATGTGAAAGTCACGACGTGTACAAACCTGTTTTTGCTGTCTCCTGCGGCACTCTGCGGGACGTTTGATTGGTTCAAAATGGCTATGAGCACTATGGGACTTAACATCTGTGGTCATCAGTCCCCTAGAACTTAGAACTACCTAAACATAACTAACCTAAGGACATCACAAACATCCATGCCCGAGGCAGGATTCGAACCTGCGACCGTAGCAGTCGCGCGGTTCCGGACTGAGCGCCTAGAACCGCTAGACCACCGGCACGTTTGATGTTGTTCAGCGCAATGTTAATTATTTCATGGTGGCGTAGTCGACGAGATGTAGGAAAGGATACTAATTCTTTAATTTTGTTACATGGTTCAACTTTTTTCAATATAACAGTCGGAGATAGAATAGTAGATCCATTTGGTATGGAGTTAATTACATCCTGGAATGAGAGTATGTGTGTATTGCAATCAATATGTCTTTTATGGCAGTATATTCTACATAGTTTACCAATTATTTCATTAGACGTTCACAAGGGTTCGAAGAAGCGTGATACTTGGATATATAGATCGGAGAAATGTTTCTTGTTCGTAACATACGTGTCCATATAGCAGACCGAAATTGTGGTCAATTGTCGGAAATTACTTTCAATACATGCCCTACATGAAATAAAAAATGTTTTACAAATGCTTTCGAAACAGATTTAGCAGTAGCTTTGCGTAACGGAGTGAAGGTAACAAATTTCGAAGTGAGTTCAACAGCGACAAAGATGTAACAAAATCCTCTATTATTTCTGGAAATAGGACCAAAAATGTCTACAGCGGCCATGTGTCTCAATTCAACGGATACAATGGGATGTAAAGGAGGAATATGTGAACACGTGTCTGATTTAGCTTTCAGGCAGATTTTGCATGACGGTAAAACACATCGAATACTTTTCTCCATGTTGGCAAAATAACAGTTCTGTCTCAGTATAAGAAAACATTTTCTGGCTCCATAATGTGCGTAACTTATATGAGTACACCAAATTAATTTTTTAACAAGCTCGTCAGGAACACATAATAACCAGTTGTTGCTGTCAGGGTGAGAGCGGCGAAACAGAATGTTATTGCGTACAGTGTAATGGTTTCTGATGGTAACATTATTCCTATCTTGCCAAAGGCGTTTAATTTCTTTCCATACGTTGTCTTTGCTCTGCTCTTGTGCTATGTCTCGTAATGACGATGAAATGAAGTTTTGAAATGCGACTTGCTGAATATACATGACGCTAAGATTTGCTGGGCAGAAGTTGGTTGCGATGTCTTCCTGATTGTTGCTGAGAGAATGGGATAGTGCGTCTGCTACAATATTTTGTGTACCGGGAATGTGAACAATTGTAAAATTAAATTCCTGTAAATAAAGTTTCCATCCGCTTAATCTGTCATGTGAAAATTTTGCGGAAAGTAAAAACTGTATAGCTCTATGATCTGTGTAAACGGTCGTATGTCTTCCATAAAGAAAATGCCGAAATCTCGTAAATGCCTATACAACACATAATGTTTGAAGTTCTGTAACAGAATAATTGCGTTCAGCTGGTGACAGAATGCGACTCGCAAAAGCGATGTTTTTAATTACTGTAATACCGTCTTCTTCAATTTCCTGAAAAATGTGTACGCCTAAAGCGGTGTTAGAACTGTCGGTGGCAATGGAAAAATTTCTAGTAAGATCTGGGTGTGATAGAAGTGGTGCATTCAACAAAGCTTGTTTCAGATTGACAAATTCAGACTGTGCTTGGCTATCCCAGGACTGCAAATAAATTTTAGTTTCTGCATTACAGGCAATGCCAGTGAAAATGCGAAGGCTGATTGTTGTATCCAGTCCAAAGCGTGAATCTGTGTTCTGTCATTATTAAGTACCTTAAATTTCCTAACGGATAGAAAGTGTTTGTAATCAAAATTATCGTTTCTGAATGTCTGAACAGGTTCAGGATTGTATGATAATCTATTTGTCTGTGTCTATTCGGATTCTAAGTAACGTACTTCCTGTAAATTACCTAAGTTACACTGGCTGTGTGAGTGTGACAAATGTTCGGATTGTGGCGTATGCTGTGACGTGTTAGTGACTGAAACATTTTTCATTTCTGTCACTTTAAAACGTTCGTCAATTTGGCTGTTCTGTTGTTCAAATCTCTTATCGACTTTCACATCCGGAGTGCGTGGAAGTTCTGATGACATTAATTTAAACTCGTCGCGTAACTGTGTTGCTTTTTCTGAACATTGTTCAGTGACTGCACTAATTTCATCTCTAAGTTATTTCGTTGTGGCTGCATGTGTATTACTCAATTCTTCTGCAACAGATCTAATTTCACCACTGCTGTTCCTAGCACAAGCCTTAATTTCCTCGCGTAATTGTTCTTTAGTATCATGTCGTTGCACGGTAACGGCTGTAATCTGTTCACTAAGTTGTTTCTCCTGTTCATTAAGATTGTCGTGTCTTTCATTCGTCAGTCTGAAACTTTCATTAAATTGTTTGATCGACCTGTCATATTTTTCATTGAGTTGTTTGCACGATTCATTAATTTGTAGCAATACTGCCATAACTTGATCCCAGCCAAAATTAGCGTTCATTGTAACGGAACATGCCGCGTCATCAATTGTCGTTAAATTAAGTGTGGACATAACTGAATGTGTTTGTTCATCTTCTGGAATAAAATCATTACTACTAATCGACACGCACTGATTATCTGTAATTAGAGGATTATCACTATTACACTGACTGTCGCCAGTATGACCGGTCAAATTATTCGAGTCAGATTTTTCACTCATTGCACATCGCGATGTACTGTTAGCAGTTTTTCGCGGCATTATCATAAATCAAAGTTAAGCACAAAATGAAACAAAGAGAAAGCAAAAATGGAACAAATACAATTACAACAAAGAGCAATAAATTGCCGATGATCTGTGAAAGAAAGAGTGACAAATTAGTAAATGCGTTGCGCCAGATGCAAACTACATTTAAGTAAATAAGAGCAGATGTATGACTACTTCTCAGAAATTCACAAAGAAAATACGATCCTGGCCGGTTGTCGCCAAGTGTAGCCTCCCCACAAAATTAGTTCACATTTAGTGTAACCTCAAAACAGAAAAATTCCTAAACTTCTCAACAGTAAAAATTATAATTACGTCGTTCACATTCAGTGTAACGTCCCAAAAAAAAATTAATTCTGTAACATGGTAATAATATAATGTAACTTACCTCTCAATTAAATTGTCGCTCACTTATAACTTTCCAATAATTGCCTGTGAATTTAACCTGGTAAATTTTGGACGTCAGCAGTGCTGCGTGATGACCCTGAAAGATCATTCTGAATAAAAAAGAAAAATTCTTACCTCAAAGAAGTCGCCGGAGAACGCATATATATCTGCTCTTACAATAATTTTTTCTGGCACAGCCCTGTGAAATGCTGGCCGATAGATTTGTCATTTATAAAAGGAAACAACTGATTTTCCTTTTGCAATAATCGGGATGATCATGGATTGGAGAAATTAGTAAATTCAATAAATTGAAATGAATGGTTGTTAAAAGTAATTTTTTTATGAGAAAGATTATTATTAGGACATTTTTAAAACACTTACATGGGACTTGAGATAACAATACTACTTATGCGAGAGGCTGCTTTTTTACCTTATACAATAATGCTCAGGCTCCGGCATCGCTGCACTACGACCGGCCCAACCAACACGATACACCAGACTAGACTGCTCGCTAGCAACAACTTACTGCTACAGCAACACAGTTCCTACTGCCGTCAACACTGCTCTCAGGTCTGATATTCTCTTATACCTTACATATCGCAGGCAGCGCGTGAGCAATACATCGAAATTACATCTGCTCGGACCTCTTACAATACGAAATAACATTCTTTACTAATATATGCTGATTGGAGCTCAAGTCACTTATACTTTATCAAAAGGAGTTGCATGTGTACTCACATATATTTTTTTCTTAAATATCTACCACAGAACTTAGATTATATGACCTTCATATTCTGATTGTTTACCTGTAATTTTTACTGTGTATGTATACTTATCTTCGAGCAATGGCAATTTTCTGTTGTATTATAATTTAAATGACATCTAACTGCAATGTATATATGAAATCTAGTATCTATGATTAATTGTAACATTTTTAAATGTGTTACCATTAATGTCCTTGGATAAATCTGTACCTCCTTTAATGATGTTTCATGTCACATATTTTGCATGTTCTGAATCGAGACTTGTTCTTCATGGTACGCTGCGTACTGTACCACCAGAAAATTAATCTCTATAGAACAAGTTCGCGACTATGCGACTGGCCTTAAATTCAAATTTACAACTGTACTTCAAGCAACTTGCCACACGTATGTAATTATCTGTATTCATATATGTTTTGAGTCATTTACTGAGTACTGAGCTTATATGCCTAATCTCATAATGTTGACTTTTATATTAAAGTGCATACTACTTACTACAATTCATTTATTGACTATAATTTGTTTCTGTTACTGTGTGATATATAAGACTCTTGAACTCCTATGTCAATTATGAGAACTTGTTTTCTCAAAGGGATATGACGTCAATGTTTGTATGATCATCATGAATTCTTTGGTACTCAACAAGGTATACTTGTACCTTATACTATTACTACTGATTCTGTACTGTATCTTTACCAGAACATGAAGAGGAGTTACACAATAAAACATTTTTAGTGTGGTTGCAGTGGGCATAACGTATGTAATGAGTCCCTGAGTCTGCTTACATCTAAAACTTGTGTATCGACAAACGAATATATCAACATTTTGGTGTGGTTGTTAGTGGACATGGTGTGAATTGTCCCTGAGTCTGCTGCACGTAAACACGTGTTCTTTCATCTCGTTTATTGTTACCAGATGGTTTTCATACTGTTTAAAAACTGTAAATAACATTTTGTTATCCTGTCAAATGAACTACCACCAATGTCCGGCAGATTTGAGTGCTGGTGAGCACAAAGATACTTGTATATATATTTTCTCTCTCTCATTGCACTAGTTCCAATTCTATGTTATATTTGTATCTACACAACTGAAAGACATTGTTTACACTTTTGGTTATGACATTTTGTTATCCTGTCAAATTAAGTACTATCAATGTCAGCTGGAGATGAGTGCTTACATGCACAAGATGAAAGTTGGATATTATTTTGTCTTGGCTGCATTGTGCAGCTTATGAGGGAAGATATCAAACGAAATAACCCCTTCACAGTTCCAGTAGACTGTCGCCGTTATTTTACAGGCTGATGGTACAGTTTTGAACTTTTCCTTCAGAAGAGAGTTGAAAGCTGGATGTTTATGATTTTGTTGTAAGCATACACCAGCTATAAGTCTGAGATATTATTATCGCTTATAATAGCGAGCGAGCAGTTTTCAAGGGGAGTCGGAAGCGGCCGGATGCAGCATGCGGTGGTGAGAAGCCACATGCCATGAGACGTCGCACTCTGCCATGATCGTGCTAGTAACGCCAGGAGAGACTTTGGTATTAACTGAGGATTTTTGGTAATTGCCTGTTTGCTGCACGAAGTTGTTGGTTGCTTGTGCACTGGAGGAATTTTACCAGATTTGTGTATGCATACATTGAAAGTAATATTCTTATCTTGTTGCGACCAGAAACGTGTTTATTGAGTACAGACATTGTGGAAGAATTAAAAGTCTACGTAAAGATGTTCAGTGTTTAAATGATGTATTGCAAATATAATAGACTATAGACATTATTGGTTTCTCTCATTTTTCTTTCCGCCATTTAAGGTTAGTTTGCCAAACCCTCCCGATCATTCAATTTCTATGTACAAAAATATGGCAGTAATTGTTGCAATTAGTCCATGTATTGCACTCTGCACGGATCGCAGTATTGCTTTTGAAATATTTTAGCATCTTTCTGATCACACAGTTACAGCAGCAATAGGAGGCAAGTTGACTGTTGCTTGCAGGACCATTGCAAAACCGTTGTTAGGATATTTTAGAGAATTATTTTAAAACTCGCATTCAGATAGTTCAGAAATGATTTCTTTATAATTCGTAGGAGGAGTATTAAACATTGTACATGCAACGTCTCAAATGTTTATGTACGTCTATTAAAATAATTATGAACGCGTTTCAACATGGAGTGGCGAGGTATATAAATAGGCTAAATTAATTCAATTTTCTAAGAAAATATTGTATCGATCCAGAGATGGTCAAATGTACAGATTGTGTAGTAGCGTGGCTGCTCAACAGCGATTGCTGATTCAAGGTGTTACGGGTAAAGCGTTAGAGTAATTTTAGATCGAGAGATGTATGGAGTACTCTCCAGTGTAAAGATGTCTTGTATCTGACGTGTGGTGGATATATACTTACTTACTAAGGGCAGTAATGTTTTTTTGTCGCAAGATACTGTGATGTTTGCTAACTGTAAAAGGAATCTCAACAGAAGTTGTAAATAATGAAGTTAAAGAAAGTTGTTTAGTTACTAATGCAATGCGCGTATTCGTAAGTAATGATCGAGACAATGTATAGCACACACATTCAATGATTTTGTCAAGCTAATTGTTAATGTATACTCAGTTTATTGAGTGTGTTAACGGTGAGCATTATTAATTTTCAAAGAATCTAAACACAAGTATCAAAGTTAGTGCTATATTGTTCTTTAACCAAGTCAATACCAGTTCCCAAATCCATGTAATTTTTTGATTAACTATGTAACTAAGAAGTTATTGTCTCAGTCATATTTGATTTAATTGAAATGTATGCTAAGCGACAGCCTTTCGCAATATCTGTTTGCTAACTATACAATTCAAAGTACTATACAATTTAAAGCACTAAAAGAGATCAGTGCAAAGAGTGTTACCATTGCGCAAATAAATAATTGTTATTTCAGGGCTAGCATTCATTACGCACAGGGACCATTAACTTCAAATTGATCAAGTTTATTTTCATTAGCAGGGCCAATTTCAAGTCAATAGTGATGCGTCAGATTCCGTTGGTGTGTTACGTAAATTTATGCAGTTTTGGTTTGGTTTAGAGTAATTGACAGTTTACATTCTCGCAGCTAAGTTAAATTTACATTCTCACAGTCAGAAAAGTTCAGTATAGGGGATGCGCAAAAGCGATGACATAAAACACACGTTGAAATGCCATCCTCATTCTAACAGTTGTGTTTCAGACTACTATGAATTACGTAATTACAAGTATAGTCCAAACGTACACGTTTCACCTATTTCAAACGTATATGTCTTACTAGGCGACAGCTTTGTGCAGTTCTTTTTGAAATCTCTTGATGTTGTACAGTCATGCATACGCTCTGCTTTTTGTTACTTAGTTTCTGTAGTTAGCTGTTTTACGCTACCCATTTACTAATCTGTGTCAATTATTCGTAACAGGTCAACGGTAATTTTCTTTTTATTTCTTGTCTCCTTGCCTAGTATTCGATTTTATTTGTGTATCATGCCGCGTAAAACGATTAATGGTATTGCGCTTAGGTAAGTCATGAACAATGCCGGAAATACCCAGTTGCCCCATAACTCTGTTGCAATGAATCCCAATGCTGACAATACTGTATACACGACAGTCAATGAAAATGAGTCTTAAATGCCAAACAGTCAAACTACCTTTACCTATAGGTATCGCAATTTATCAGACGAGAAGTTTCGAAAAAGCGGAAGCCGCTGATACACATACTTCCTGTTATCCTAGCCAGTAATGCCACCCGAGCCCGCTGCCAAAAGGTTGGCAGCATCAAAGTTCGGACGCCGTCCGCATAAGCAGCGCCAGCGAGACAGGAAATCGTCGCAAGTCTGCGCGCGCCACCGCTGGCTTCTGGTTTCTTAAGCGCTGGAGTCGCGAGCGCTAGGACAGTTCTGTATTCGCCGCTCAGTTGTATACTTGCCACCGAATTGTGTACTGGCTAGTCAGTTGTGTGTTCATCGCAGCAGAGTTGTTGTTTGTCGTCAGCCGACGCTGACCTAGCCGCTCCGACTCGAACTAGACAGATCTCTGTAGACACGGAGTTCACTACAGTGTTTCTGTATCTTCGTTAATAAAGATAAGTACCGACTTTTATTTAATCAGAGTGTTTGGGTTTTTCACCTTTCTGTTCACTGTTCCAGCGGACCGGTCGGCCCGCTATTAAAAGTGTGGCGGTGACTTCGTAAGCCGTTTCTACAGCGAATTGTTTGTCGCTACGAACGCTGCCACAAAACTTCCCATGTACAAAATCAGCAGTCAGATCATTTACTCTTAGAATACAGTCAAAATGATAATACCCAAACCTCAACAGATATGTCAAAAGCTGGCACTGTTGAACAGTTTATGCAAAATACTTCAAACACTCATGGTCAACTATCGAATAATGCCATTATTATGACGTTTAAACAAATCATAGATGGCAAGAAAAAGTCACACCAGAAACAAGAAGAACGTTTCACTCAAATTAGTGACGAAGTTAATAAAGTATCACAAAAATGAGAGAAGCTGACACAGTATAGAACAATAGCTTAACGAATGTTTTGAACAACAAGAAACACGAAATAAAGAACGCCTCAATCAGCACATAGAGTGATGTAAGCATTTTCAAGAGCAAGATAGACTTGCAATCCTTGGGCAAAATGAGACCATTCACCAACAGAAGAAGAAGATCGAACAGATATGCGAAACTCTTGCTCACGAGCATCATGAAATCAGCAAAAATGTAGTAGCTCACGTAGAAAAATACATAGACAACTGCTACAGTAAAGTTTTCGGTGATCTTAAAACCGTAGAAGACACGAATACACAGCCTCAAAACGGTGTTACAGAGCATAAAATAAAAGTTAAAGCTCGTTTGAATTAACGACACGAAGAACACCAAGAAACCATACAAACTGTCACCAGTAGACTTGAACAATTAGAACTTGATACTGATTCTACAGTAGTCAAATTTGAAATAAGCAAACTTAACAAGTGTGCTAAGAAATTGCAGAAACAGATAGACGAAAATGACACCAACATTACTGCTCAAATTTCATCACCTACAGAAAAAGTTGAAGACCTTTCAAAAACTCGTACCTCACATTAAATGAAAATTATAACCAGGTTCCTTTGGAATTTCACCGACCTTTATCATCTCGGGAACAAAACGTCAATAGAATTGAACTTATTTCTGTTCACAAAAACACATATTTGCATACACCTTTTTACACCAACTCTTTAGTTTCATTCCAGTGAAGTACCAGACGACATGTAATACGACGCTGAACAAACAAGTGAAAACAACTTCAATGGTTCACGGGCGTCGCGTCGGATAATGTTGTGAAAGCTGCACAGTATTTCGACGAGACAGCTGCTCCTCATCTTCAGGTGATTACTGACGTGTCGCTGCAATGGCTCGCCAATATATACGCTGCCTCGATCTACGTGCGCAGACGCCGAGTGTTAAAACTATAACACCGTCGTAGACGAATCATAGGGCACGGCGACACTACGGATCTGTTTGTCAGAGTACCCGATTTGTGCAAATACAGAGCGCAGATGGCTAAGCTCTGCTGATAAGCTCCCTTCATCAGAGGTACTTCTAGCCCTATGAACGAAAGTCCACAACACGCCGCTGCCCTGAGATGGGTGATGACAGCTCGTATCTCGTAGATGTAAGTCAGTGTGCGTCGGTTTGCGGAACACACTGTGACCCAAGGAACCATCGTCATTTCTGCAGACCAAGACTTCGAGAAACGGGAGATCTCCATTTTTCTCCACTTCCATAGTGAAGCAAATACTGTGATGGAGGTAGTTAAGATGTTCCAGAAATTCGGGAAGCGTTGCTGCTCCGTGTGGCCAAACTACAAATGTGTCGTCCACATCTAACGTCTATTTAAACATGTGGCTACCTCGACGTACTTTTTACTTAACTAACAATATTTTGAGCAGACTTGCGGTGTTGCTATGGGTAGCCCTTTGCCTTTGCCTCCCATAGTCGGAAATGTAAGTGTAAATATAAATGTCATGTGACTAGAGCCTCCCGTCGCGTAGACAGTTCGCCGGGTGCAAATCTTTCGATTTGACCCCACTTCGGCGAACTGCGTGTCGATGGGAATGAAATGATGATGATTAGGACAACAAAAATCCAGTCCCTAAGCGGAGAAAATACCCGACCCAGCCGGGAATCGAACCCGGGCCCTTAGGATTGACATTCTGTCACACCGACCACTTTTTTTTTATCGTTGTGGTTGGTCGTTGCGGACGTCGCAAGACATCCTGTTCAAGTTCGGTGGTTGATCCTTCCACTCAGCTTTTTATTACAGAGGCCAACCGGCTCTCTGACCGAACACGCTGAGCCACCGTGCCGGCTGCTACTCAGCTACCGGGAGCTGACATATTAGTTACTCATTTTTGTGGAAGACTTCGAGAAAAAAGCACTTCAGTCAGCGGTGTTGTAACCTAAATATTTCTGGAGATATGTGGACTACTCTTTTGTCGTCTGTCCAGCAACGCTTCCTGAATTTCTGGAATTAAGGTAAAGAAAATTGTTTTGTTACCAATGTAATGCGCTTATTCCTACGTCATGATTAAGACAATG
This sequence comes from Schistocerca piceifrons, assembly GCF_021461385.2. Taxonomy (NCBI): domain Eukaryota; kingdom Metazoa; phylum Arthropoda; class Insecta; order Orthoptera; family Acrididae; genus Schistocerca; species Schistocerca piceifrons. Next base: position 796,414,205 of record NC_060140.1, read on the forward strand.
TATAGCAGTCACATCCATAGATTTAGTAAAGCTAGTTGTTGATGTATAATCAGTTTATTGAGTGTGTTAACTGTGAGCATTATTAATTTTCAAAGAATCTAAATACAATGTTAGTGCCATATTTTCACTTACCCAAGTCAATACTAGTTCCCACATCCATGTTATTTTTTGATTAACTATTTTCCTCAAGACGTTATTGTCTCAGTCATATTAGATTTAATTAAAATGTGTGCTAAGCAACAGCCTTGCACAATAACTGTTTTTGCTAACTATACGGTTCAGAGAGCAGTGCGAAGAGCTTTACAATTGAGCAGATAAATGTTTTTTCAGGGATAGCATTCATCAAGCATAGGGACTATTATTTTCAAACTGATCGGGTTTTGTTTTATTACCAGGGCCAATTTCAAATCAATAGTGTTGAATCAGAGTCAGTTTTTGTGTTACATAAGTTATGCTGTTTTGATTTGGCTTGAAGTTATTGAGATTTTACATTCTCACAGCTAAACTAAATTCTCGCAATCATAAAACTAGAGCATAAGGCTAGCGTATAAACGACAAGACAACACACGTTCATCCCGAAGACATGCAGCTTTACTGTATGATTACACGGTGATGGCGTCCTCTTGGGTAAAATATTCCGGAGATAAAGTAGTCCTCCATTCGGATCTCCGGGCGGGGACTACTCAGGAGGACATCGTTATCAGGAGACAGAAAACTGGCGTTCTATGGATCGCAGCGTGGAATGTCAGATCCCTTATCCGAGGAGGTAGGTTAGAAAATTTAAAAAAGGAAATGGATAGGTTAAAGTTAGATATAGTGGGAATTAGTGAAGTTCGGTGACAGGAGGAACAAGACTTTAGGTCAGGTGAATACAGGGTTATAAAAACAAAATCAAATAGAGGTAATGCAGGAGTAGGTTTAATAATAAATAAAAGAATAGGCGTGCGGGTAAGCTACTACAAAGAGCATAGTGAACGCATTATTGTGGCCAAGATAGACACGAAGCCCACGCCTACTACAGTAGTACAAGTTTATATGCCAACTAGCTCTGCAGATGATGAAGAAATTGATGAAATGTAAGATGAGGTAAAAGAAATTATTCAGGTAGTGAAGAGAGACGAAAATTTAATAGTCATGGGTGACTGGAATTCGAGTGTAGGAAAAGGGAGAGAAGGAAACATAGTAGGTGAATATGGATTGGGGCTAATAAATGAAAGAGGAAGCCGTCTGTTTGAATTTTGCACAGAGCATAACTTAATCATAGCTAACACTTGGTTCAAGAATCATAAAAGGAGGTTGTATACATGGAAGAATCCCGGAGATACTAAAAGGTATCAGATACATTATTTAATGGCAAGACAGAGATTTAGGAACCAGGTTTTGAATTGCAAGACATTTCCAGGGGCAGATGTGGACTCTGACCACAATCTATTGGTTATGTACTGCAGATTAAAATTGAAGAAACTGCAAAAAGGTGGGAATTTAAGGAGATGGGACCTGGATAAACTGACTAAACCAGAGGTTGTACAGAGTTTCAGGGAGAGCATAAGGGAACAATTAGCAGCAGTGGGGGAAAGAAGTACAGTAGAAGAAGAATGGGTAGCTCTGAAGGATGAAGTAGTGAAGGCAGCAGAGGATCAAGTAGGTAAAAAGACGAGGGCTAGTAGAAATCCTTGGGTAACAGAAGAAATATTGAATTTAATTGATGAAAGGAGAAAATATAAAAATGCAATAAATGAAACAGGCAAAAAGGAATACAAACGTCTCAAAAATGAGATCGACAGGAAGTGCAAAATGGCTAAGCAAGGATGGCTAGAGGACAAATGTAAGGATGTAGAGGCTTATCTCACTAGGGGTAAGATAGATACTGCCTACAGGAAAATTAAAGCGACCTTTGAAGAAAAGAGAACGACTTGTATGAATATCAAGAGCTCAGATGGAAACCCAGTTCTAACCAAAGAAGGGAAAGCAGAAAGATGGAAGGAGTATATAGAGGGTCTATACAAGGGCGATGTACTTGAGGACAATATTATAGAATGGAAGAGAATGTAGATGAAGATGAAATGGGAGTACGATACTGCGTGAAGAGTTGGACAGAGCACTGAAAGACCTGAGCCGAAACAAGGCCCCGGGAGTAGATAACATTCCGTTAGAACTACTGACGGCCTTGGGAGAGCCTGTCCTGACAAAACTCTACCATCTGGTGAGCAAGATCTACGAGACAGGCGAAGTACCCTCAGACCTCAAGAAGAATATAATAATCCCAAACCCAAAGAAAGCAGGTGTTGACAGATGTGAAAATTACCGAACTATCAGCTTAATAAGTCAAAACTGCAAAATACTAACACGAACTCTTTACAGACGAATGGAAAAGCTGGTAGAAGCCGACACCGGGGAAGATCAGTTTGGATTCCGTAGAAATATTGAACACGTGAGACAATACTGACCTTACGACTTATCTTAGAAAATAGATAAAGGAAAGGTAAACCTACGTTTCTACCATTTGTAGACTTAGAGAAAGCATTTGACAATGTTGACTGGAATACTCTCTTCCAAATTCTGAAGGTAGCAGGAGTAAAATACAGGGAGCGAAAGGCTATTTACAATTTGTACAGAAACCAGATGGCAGTTATATGAGTCGAGGGACATGAAAGGGAAGCAGTGGTTGGGAAGGGAGTGAGACAGGGTTGTATCCTCTCCCCAATGTTATTCAATTGGTATATTGGGCAAGCAGTAGAGGAAACAAAAGAAAAATTCGGAGTAGGTATTAAAATCCATGGAGAAGAAATAAAAACTTTGAGGTTTGCCGATGAGATTGTAATTCTGTCAGAGACAGTAAAGGACTTGGAAGAGCAGATGAATGGATTGGATAGTGTCTTGAAAGGAGCATATAAGATGAACATCAACAAAAGCAAAACGAGGATAATGGAATGTAGTCAAGTTAAGTCGGATGATGCTGAGGGAATTAGATTAGGAAATGAGACACTTAAAGTAGTAAAGGAGTTTTGCTATTTGGGGAGCAAAATAACTGATGATGGTCGAAGTAGAGAGGATATAACATGTAGACTGGCAATGGCAAGGAAAGCGATTCTGAAGAAGAGAAATTTGTTAACATCGAGTATAGATTTAAGTGTCAGAAAGTCGTTTCTGAAAGTATTTGTATGGAGTGTAGCCATGTAAGGAAGTGAAACTTGGACGGTAAATAGTTTGGACAGGAAGAGAATAGAAGCTTTCGAAATGTGGTGCTACAGAAGAATGCTGAAGATTAGAAGGGTAGATCACATAACTAATGAGGAGGTATTGAATAGAATTGGGTAGAAGAGGAGTTTGTGGCACAATTTGACGAGAAGAAGGGACCGGTTAGTAGGACATGTTCTGAGGCATCAAGGGATCACAAATTTAGCATTGCAGGGCAGCGTGGAGGGTAAAAATTCAGAAGGACGTAGGTTGCAGTAGGTACTTGGAGATGAAGAAACTTGCACAGGATAGGGTAGCATGGAGAGCTGCATCAAACCAGTCTCAGGACTGAAGACCACAACAACAACAACACACGTGCACATGGCTTTCCCATTCTAAAAGTTGCGTAATTGCAAGTATATTTCAAACGTGCACGTTTCACACGGATTGCAGTTTTGTTTCCGGTTCGAAGTGACGAGCCCATGTTTCATCGCCTGCCACAATGTTCGACACAAAATTGTCACGGTCGACCTCGTAATGCGTAAGCAGTTACGGAGACAAATGATCCTGAGTTGCTCTTTGTGATCTTCTGTTACGCGGCGAGGAACCCAATGATCACACACCTTTCAGTATCCTAAATGGTGAAAGATAGTGTCAGCACTACCGCAAGATGCGTCCAGTTGAGCACCGAGTTGTTTGTCTGTGATACGTCGATCACCACGAATGAGAGTATCCGGACTTTGTAGCATTGCGTGCGGCCGCTCGCCACACAGAAGATCGGACAGGTTTGGGCGACCTTGTTACGAAGATGACAGACGCCTCGCCCAACGACTCACCATGCTTTTGTTCACTGTCGGGTCTCCGTAGAGATTCAGCAAGCGACTACGAATATCTACGATACTCTAATTTTCCGCCGAAGGAAACTCAATGACAGCCGTCTGCTTGGAAAGCTCCTCCGTTAAAGACGTCATTTTTAAAATTATACGGAGTGTTACCGCTTATCAAAACTTAATGAGGCTGTAGGATCTGTAGCGGGAATATTCAACGATGCCCGTGAACAAATTCTGCACTTTTCCAAGCGGAACTGGCCGAGAAAAAAAGTATTGCATTATTAACTGATTGCCTCTTGTAGACTTTATTCGATACTGTTTCTAATGTGCATTTCTAAGGGTCAACAGAATCCTAGGGAACTACGAACGGCAGTCATAACGTAAAAAACCAAAAATAGCTGTGCACATCGCCCTTTATCACACAATGTTTGCTTGTAATGACATGTATTAACCCAATATAGGAAGAAGAACGCGATGAAGGTGTTGGAAGGGGTACCACAATAGGGTAGGCGGACGACGAGCCGAAGGCGACAGTAAGGGTTGAACATTGCGGAATCTGAGCTGGGAAGTCCTTACGGTAGTCGGTCGGGGCAGTAAAATAAAAGTAGCTCATAAAGAGCGGGGCCGGCTGGCGGTGGCGGCGACCTCCCAGATTGGACAGCCGCCAGTCCCCTCTGCGATAACTGTCGCCAACAGTGAGCCGCGAGCGCTGGAACTCTCAGCCCCAAACATTAAGAACGGGAGGAGCCATAGGCTGCACATAGGCGCCGGCTGTGGCTGGGCGACTCTCGAAATCCCATTACTCTCACTGAGTGCACTTAGAAAAATGTAATTTTGTTACAGCTATGGCACACAGGAAGAGGGAGTTTATGTATGTGGATTATATTTGATATTCATGGAGGACTCGAATCCGATAATGCGAGAGGTTTGTGGAAATATGTAGTTTTAGATGGGATTGGAGACTGACAATATAGTTATACAAAGTTTTGCACGAGGAACAGTAAATATTTTAAGGGCAGTAGAAAAGACCATCTCGAACATTCCATACAATGTGTGTCCAGTGTTTGTTTGTTACAGAGTTACAACTTGCTACGGACGTAATTTTTCATTTCATCTGCTATTACTCCAGTTGTTGGGGTTTTATTTCTCGGTCGTCTTTTTTTTTTTTTCGAAGTTAAAATTGTGAAGTTGTGCTCGAGTTTACGTAGTTGGATTTTTCAGCTGTGACAGGTATTGTGAGTTGTTGGCGAATCCTACTGTATCTTTTAAGCATCCCCTGTTTACAAATGCAGAGTATTCTGATACTGTGTTTGTGAAAGGGTTTTGGAATGGAAACTCGGCTGCTTGTAGACAATATGATAAACGCTATCTCAACCTCACTCTACCACATTCAATAGTATTTACTCGTGTTTTCACTAAACTGCTGGAGGCTGACGCTGTGCACAGAAGTTCTGTTTCATAAGAAGATGCAAATGACGAAATAGAAGTTGTTATTCAGTTAGGTAGAACGTGGTCCTTCAACGAGCACGTAGAGAATATCCATACATATGGCCGGGTTGTATCGTCATCATTTACAGCGAACTCAGCACCAACGAGAAAGGGACGAAGTTAAGCGATAGGAATTTTGTCGCTGCCTCACTGCAAATAGACCAATAATGGCATTAATGTTGTTTACTGACGAAGTCACTTTTAGTAGACACACTATAAGTAATGCCATATAGGCTCGTTTACTAGAGTCGTGTGCAGTGTTAATGGTCTAAATTAAATTTAGCATGAACTGTCATTGCCAAGTAACATAGCTCGCTGAAACTTGGATCATACATAGGAAGAACTGCTACAGTTTAGTACAAAAAGTTACTGAAAGAAATACGCAATGAGACGAATATATGTGACACTTTTATACAAAGGCAGCAATTACACCATCGTCACCTCGATTTATGATGATTCCTGAAAATTACAAAATCCAGAAAATGATTCGTAATAGGGTTGTGATACCACAGACGGCATTGCATGCTCTGTAATGTGTTCCCATGCTGGCCACAAGGTAGCTAAGCGATTCTTGTGGTAGGGCGTTTCATTCCTCCACCAAGTGCTGCTGACAACTGATGGATGGTCGATGGAGGATTTGGACGTGCTGCAGTACGTTTCCCCAATATATCCCATGCGGGCTCGACGAGATTTAAGTCGTGAGAAAGGAAAGGTCAGTCCAAATGCCGATTATCATCTCGTCCCAAAAGCTCCTCCGCGTAAGTTATTCGATGCGGTCGCGCATTCTCATTGACAAGAATCAAGTCAGGGCCCAATGCATCGCTGACACACAAAGGGAAAGACCATAGGGTCAAAATAACGTCGACCAGTGACTGTATCATGTTTGGAGATCAGCAGGTAGATGGAAAGCTGTGTTTTCCCACTGGACCACCAAAAGATCATATTTGGCAATAGTTCTGGGTACATTAGATGTTCCCATCCCTCACCATATGAGGTTGGGTCCAGAATTGTCGAGCATGATGTTTTCGATGGTCCAGGTGCTATAATATGGAGAGCCATAATGTTGCATGGGTGTACTAACTTACAAATCACTGATCACGGTACCCCCACCGATCAGCCTTATTGTGACACTGTACTCCTTCCTCATATGCGTGTTACAAGGCCTGCATTCTATCCTGACACAGGTTTTGTGGATGACAACGAACAACCGCAATGAACAGCGCTGATGGAGGAGGTCTTGGAATGAGAGGATATTTGGCGAATGGAATGACTTGCTTGTTCCCCCGACGTGTAGGATCCGTTGGGGGGGGGGGGGGGGAGGGGGAGTACTGCGGCACATCCACATAAAACAATGATCAGGGGTAGCAGTTTTCGTCGGCGCAGGTGGAAGAATGGAACGGCCTACCACAAAAACTCCTTACCAACCTTGTGGTCAGCATAGAAGCCCGTTTCCAAACATGCACTGCTCAGTGAGGTGATCTCATACATTATTAAATACAAAGTCCTGCCGTCCGTAACGTCCAACGGACCATCTTGAATCACGGTGATATCAGAAAAATTAATGTCTGTGAATTAAAGTGCCATTACGATTCATCTCATTGCGTACTTCTTTCAGTTAGCCTCCGTACTCTACTGAAGCAGTTCCTTATACAAATGGTACCAGTTTCACTGAGCTACGTTACTTCGAAGTGAAAATCCCGCGAAGATTATCTTCGTCGTTATGTTTTGCACAGCCGGCCATTGTGGCCGAGCGGTTCTAGGCGCTTCAGTCTGGAACCGCGGGACTGCTACGGTCGCAGGTTAGAATTCTGGCTCGGGCATGGATGTGTGTGATTTCTTTAGGTTAGTTAGGTTTAAATAGTTCTAAGTTCTAGGGGATTTATGACCTCAGCTGTTGAGTCCCATAGTGCTCAGAGCCATTTGAACCAATTTTTTGAACCACTGCACCCTGGTTACTTTGGGATCTTAAAGGTATTTGTGATCGTTCTTCTCATATTCTGCTGTGAGTGAAGGGACTCGCTGGTATTTTTCTACTAGACTACGTTTAGTCGATTTTTTGGACATGTATTGGGGATTTTTGGCGAAGTTCATTACAATTCCGAATTGGATTCCTACCTGTGTTACTCGGTAGCGTGGCTTTGCTGATTGTCTACACAAGCTAGTGCTTATAATACCGTGTTTATTGAATCCAAGAGAGACCCTGTAAAGGGATTTCACTTTATGCTTTTTTTGAGGCTGAGGGGTCCACTCAGAAGGGAATGGAATACTATATGGTTTAGTTGGTCTTATGACTTTAATTAGATAGTATTTGGTAATGTGAATTCCAAGTACATTTGTGGAAAAGGTATACATTTTGTAAGGCAGCTAGCCAGCTGGTTCTAGCAAATCCTTATTACTAGTTATTAGGGGTTTTCCGAAGTATCCACCAGTTTAATGATTGAACTGTGATTTGTTTGTATGCCATTTCTGTCCGCCAGGCTTACCTAATGCATTATGTGTATTTGATCGACTACTATCGTTGTTTGCTTGCCTATAACCCACTTAGATTAAGAGTTTGCCTTACTTTGGCGTTATATATTTCGATTGTGCATGATATCAGACAGTGGGCATTAATTATTTTCCCTCACGATTTAGCACAGCTGATTCCTTCTAAACCCACTGACGCCCTAACTAACACCGTCTAGAGGCAGCTTTTAACGTAAGTTTGATTCGGATCTTTTCAGCACCCAACTAGCATTTGTTTGAGTAGCGAAATTTTCTTCATTTAACGGTACTAGTATATGAAAAAGGGTCAAAAATCGATTTTTTTATTTTTGTACAGAAAAATTCACCGTTGTTTTCTTGACAGGAAAAAGTTTACTTCGAGGAAATTGTACCGAAGAAAGCACCAAGATTAGAGTAATTTGAAAGTGTCTTCACATGTGACGACGGACCCACGCATGCAGACATGTCTGTTAAGAATATAATTTTGTTATAATTTGTTTGATTTTTATGGTTTTCGGGCTCTATTGTGTTGGTAATACAAGATTGTTAGAGCAGTAACGACATTGTAGGACTCAAAACCCATACGAGAGTTTTATTAACTGTATATGGGAATGGAAACCCGAAGCTCTTCTGGCAGGACTAAATACTTTGAAAATAGATCAGCTAGATGCTCTGCTATGTTTCAGTGATGGTGCACTGCCAACGTTTAAGGCTATGGAATTGATGGGAGTGCCTGGTGGGCTCAATATGCAGAGAACTTTAACTGCCATTGACCGGAGGAGACACTTTGATGCAGAGAAATCAGTGTTGGAAGCCACCAAACAAGCAACCATAAGAAGAAGAATTCAGAAGAGTGAAAGTGGGGAGAACTACACCAGAAACAAGATGAGTATGGACCTGGGACACATTAGTATTATGCAGGGAAGGTAGAGAAACAGACCTTAACTTTAAATTGAATTTCCCGGAAGTTAACTTTTATCAAGTTCTGGTACTCACTGGTTAAAAATTATTAGAGATAGTGGGCTGAAATTTTGTGTATTGCTTTAAAATATACTCAACTATAAAGTAGACTGTTCGTAGGATAAATTTGGAAATTAAAGATTTTTTAAAGAAAAACTGTGCATTAACTACTGAGATATTTGATAATCATTATTAAAAAATATTTTGTGCCGTAATTTATGACTGCAACATCTTTTTAAAGTTCGACTTGAAATTAATTAACAGAAAAGCATCAAGCTTCTATTTCGGTTACATATCGAGATATGTGAACTTATATTGTACATAAATGATCAGCATGCTTTTTTTCACTTGCAATACAAAAGAAAATTCAGAAAAAAATTTAACCAAATGCTGCTTTTAACACAATAAATTTTTCCCTAAAGATCGGTTATTAGATATTAAGCATTACATGGAGTTACAAGTCTTATTCACTATTAAGAAAACTGGCAAATCTTCAAGATTTGCACTTGTGTTCATAAACCAGTCCTCATAAGATTGGTCAGTGTTGCCGCAAACTGCTCTTTAGGGGCGATGCATCTTACTCTTTAATGAAATTTGTATGTAAAATTCAGTTACTTTAAAGGGATTCGTCACGGTAGAGAATTATAATTGTCCCTTAAACCGTTTGTGCAGTTGCTAAGTGTAGTTATTTGTTTGCTGAATCGAAGTTCTCCATGCACGACAATTAATAATTCTTGCAGCAACTACTTCGTACTTCAAATTATTTTCATCAGGAAGAGAAGGAGGTTTTATTTCGTCTCTGCCAACGTAGGAGGAGACCTTTTTTATTATTATTAGCATCTCGCACACATGCATCTTAAGAACTGTATTTACTGATGTGGTGAGCCTTGCGAATTAACAGCCTTATTAATATTAATCAGTGATCATCACACTATTAAACTGTGGCCAGCCGGTGTGGCGCAGCGGTTCTAGGCGCTTCAGTCTGGAAACCATGCGACCACTACGGTCGCAGGTTCGAATCCTGCCTCGGGCATGGATGTGTGTGTTGTCCTTAGGTTAGTTAGGTTTAAGTAGTTCTAAGTTCTAGGGGACTAATGACCTCAGAAGTTTAGTCCCATAATGCTCAGAGCCATTAAACTGTGCATTTCACTAATTTTAAAGCGTTCAATTATTGCTTTTGGATACTAAACTAATGTTTAAATCAATACAGTTTAACTAACCCAAAAGCTTACTACTCCCAACAAGGCCCCTAACACCTCACATTTATTTGAAAAAAGTTGTAACTTTTTCTTACGAATTGTTATCAATGCAGATGTATATAATGTATTTCCTTGAGACAGAGAAGTTGCTGTCCGTGCATCAGCATGGCTTTAGAAAGCATCGCTCCTGCGAAACGCAACTCGCCCTTTTTTCGCATGATATCTTGAGAACCATGGATGAAGGGTATCAGACGGATGCCATATTCCTTGACTTCCGGAAAGCGTTTGACTCGGTGCCCCACTGCAGACTCCTAACTGAGGTACGAGCATATGGGATTGGTTCCCAAATATGTGAGTGGCTCGAAGACTTCTTAAGCAATAGAACCCAGTACGTTGTCCTCGATGGTGAGTGTTCATCGGAGGTGAGGGTATCATCTGGAGTGCTCCAGGGAAGTGTGGTAGGTCCGCTGTTGTTTTGTATCTACATAAAAGATCTTTCGGAAAGGGTGGATAGCAATGTGAGGCTGTTTGCTGATGATGCTGTGGTGTACGGAAAGGTGTCGACGTTGAGTGGGATACAAGATGACTTGGACAGGACTTGTGGTTGGTGTAAAGAATGGCAGTTAACTCTAAATATACATAAATGTAAATTAATGCAGATGAATAAGAAAAAGAATCCCGTAATGTTTGAATACTCCATTAGTAGTGTAGCGCTTGACACAGGCACGTCGATTATATTTGGGCGTAAGAATGCAGAGCGATATGTAGTGGGACAAGCATGTAATGGTAGTTGTGGGGAAGGCGGATAGGCGTCTTCAGTAGAATTTTGGGAAGATGTGGTTCATCTGTAAAGGAGAACGCTTATAAAACACTAATACGACCTATTCTTGAGTACTGCTCGAGCGTTTGGGATCCCTATCAGGTCAGATTGAGGGAGGACATAGAAGCAATTCAGAGGCGGGCAGCTAGATTTGTTACTAGTAGGTTTGATCATCACGTGAGTGCTACGGAAATGGTTCAGAAACGCGGGTGGGAGTCTCTAGAGGAAAGGGAGCGTTCTTTTCGTGAATCGCTACAGAGGAAATTTAGAGAACCAGGATCTGAGGCTGACTGCAGTACAGTTTTACTGCCGCCAGCTTACATTTCGCGGAAAGACCACAAAGATAAGATAAGAGAGATTAGGGCTCGTACAGAGGCATATAGGCAGTCATTTTTCCCTCGTTCTGTTTGGGAGTGGAACAGGGAGAGAAGATGCTAGTTGTGGTACGAGGTACCCTCCGCCACACACCGTATGGTGGATTGCGGAGTATGTATGTAGATGTAGATGTCGATAGAAGTGAGATGCAGAACGCACGCACCTCAAATGTGACAAGAATCCACTCATTCATTTAGCTGCTCTTCAGACGAATCGCTTTTCTGTGATAAATTACAAGCTATTCTTTATCATTCAACGAGAAATTCAATTATTTTAGATCATTTAACAGTATTACCTCCCTGATTACCTGATGATGTGCCAAAATCAATTTTCCTGAAGATGTGGATAATCCTCCGGAAACCATCCTGGCTGATAAATGCAAATTGTATTCAGTTCAATATTCTGCTCTTTGGTTACTTCAGCGGCCTGCTCGCTGCTTCTAAAAGCAAAGCACGCGCTCTCATTTTGCGTGTAGTGTTGCTCCAGGACATTCAGCTGGTTAATAGGAACCTTGTGAGCCTCTGGTGGCCGAAAGGCTATCTGCGAAACAAGGTGTGTGTAGGGCCCGTCGACACGAGGGGTTAGCGCCTAACAAAGGTGGCTCGGCTCTGGTTGCGCGGAGTCCCTTTCTCTGTCCCTTGTTGTTCCAGGAACAAAGACTATACCTGTATCTACAATGCAACCTATATAATTCAGGCTGATTACTAGGCCTCAATAAATTCCAGTTCAGGCATTTCACAATGCACATATCACCGCAGACGAATTGCCCTGAGAGGTATAAACTTAATTATACTGACGGAAAAGATAATCACAGCAACAAGAAGAAGTTGTATGACGTAAACGAAAGGCGTGTTTCAACATCTGAAAGTTGACGTCTATTAAAATTTTGCGCCAGTCGCATAAGATTGGCGCTAGTAGCGCCTCTATGAGGATGTAATCAAGTTTTCTTTAAGTACATGCCCTAAAGGTCGTGAACGTTAGTTACCTTCGACACTTGACATGGTGAGCCGACCTTAGTCAAGAATGCCCTTAAGGCGACAAAGACGGCACTATCAATGCGTCACTGAGTTTCAACGAGATAGTGTAACAGGGTTACGACAAGCTGAGTGTTCCTTCTGCGATAGTGCACAGAGATTTGGCAGGAACGTACCCGCTGTACATGATTGGACCCAGCGATGGTCACAATAATGTACAGTCGCAAGATTCTACACAGAGTACGCGAAAGAACTCGCCCCCCTTCTAACAGCCGTGTACCGCAAGTCTCTAGAGGAACGGAAGGTTCCAAATGATTGGAGAAGAGCACTGGTAGTCCCAGTCTTCAAGAAGGATCGTCGAGCAGATGCGCTAAACTATAGACCAATATCTCTGACGTCGATCTAGAATTTTAGAACATGTTTTTTGCTCGCGTATCAAGTCGTTTCTGGAAACCCAGAATCTACTCTGTAGGAATCAACATGGATTCCAGAAACAGCGATCGTGTGAGACCCAACTCGCTTTTTTTGTTCATGAGACCCAGAAAATATTAGATACGGGCTCCCAGGTAGATGCCATTTTCCTTGACTTCCGGAAGGCTTTCGATACAGTTCCGCACTGTCGCCTGATAAACAAAGCAAGAGCCTACGGAATATCAGACCAGCTGTGTGGCTGGATTGAAGAGTTTTTAGCAAACAGAACACAGCATGATGTTCTCAATGGAGAGACGTCTACAGACGTTAACGCAACCTCTGGTGAGCCAGAGGGGAGCGTTATGGGACCATTGCTTTTCACAATATATATATATATAAATGACCTAATAGGTAGTGTCGGACGTTCCCTGCGGCTTTTCGCGGATGATGCTGTAGTATACAGAGAAGTTGCAGCATTAGAAATTTTCAGCGAAATGGAGGAAGATGTGCAGCGGATAGGCACTTGGTGCAGGGAGTGGCAACTGACCCTTAACATAGACAAATGTAATGTATTGCGAATACATAGAAAGAAGGATCCTTTATTGTATGATTATATGGTAGCGGAACAAACACTGGTAGCAGTTACTTCTGTAAAATATCTGGGAGTATGCGTTCGGAACGATTTGAAGTGGAGTGATCATATAAATTTAATTGTTGGTAAGGCGAGATTCATTGAGAGAGTCCTTAGAAAATGTAGTCCATCAACAAAGGAGGTGGCTTACAAAACACTCGTTCGACCTATACTTGAGTATTACTCATCAGTGTGGGATCCGTACCAGGTCTGGTTGACGGAGGAGATAGAGAAGTTCCAAAGAAGAGCGGCGCGTTTCCTCACAGGGTTATTCGGTAAGCGTGATAGCGTTACGGAGATGTTTAGCAAACTCAAGTGGCAGACTTTGCGCGAGAGGCGCTCTGCATCGCAGTGTAGCTAGCTGTCCAGGTTTCGAGAGGGTGCGTTTCTTGATGAGGTATCGAATGTATTGCTTCCCCCTACTTATACATCCCGAGGAGATCACGAATGTAAAATTAGAGAGATTCGAGCGCGCACGGAGGCTTTCCGGCAGTCGTTCTTCCCGCGAACCATACGCGACTGGAATAGGAAAGGGAGGTAATGACAGTGGCACGTAAAGTGCCCTCCGCCATACACCGTTGGGTGGCTTGCGGAGTATAAATGTAGATGTAGATGTATATGAAGACCGGACTCCGGATGGCCAAGTGCCTCGACCGAGAGGGAAGACCATCGTGTTTGGCATATAACTCTGGCGCATTATACTGCATCTGCAACAGCAATTTGAGCAGCATTTGATACATCACTGACACAACGAACTGTTGCAAATTGGATACTTCTCGGGCAACTCTGATCCAGGAGCCCCTTAGCGAGCGTTCCACTGACCTCAAAGCACCGCTATTTTCGAATGAGCTAGAGCTCATTGGATGGCAGGGTGTGCGTCGTCGTGTTTTCTGATGAAACTTGGTTCTGCCTCGCTGCCAGTGATAGCCGTCTGTCGGTTGGAAGGGAACCAGTTGAGGGCCTGCAATCAACCTGTCGGTGCGCTAGGCACACAGGACCTACACCTGGAGTTACGATCTGCGGAAGGATTGTGAATGACAGGAACACTCTCGTGGTTATTCTTCGCTGTTGTCATTCATGAGCAGCATTCCAATGCCTATTTTCCAACAGGATGGCGCTCGCCCACGTACCAGTGTTGTAACCCAACATGCTCTACAGAATCTCGATATGCTGCCTTGGCCTGCTCGATCACCAGAACTGTCTCCAGCCGAGCACATCATTGGACGGCAACTCCCACGTCATCCACACCCAGCATTAACCGTCCCTGTACCGACCGACAAAATGTAACACGCATGGAAGTCCATCCCACATACTGACATCCGGCACCTGCGCATCACAATGCTTGTAAGTTTGCATGATTGCTGTAAACACTCTGGCGGTTATGTCGGTTATTAATGTCTGAACATTTCACATTTGCAGTGGCTTTTCTCGCACTTTCTTTAACCTGTTATCTTACAGTGTTAATTGCTTACATGTGTTACCTAGACAAATTTATTCTCGAAATTTCATTGTTCTACATTAATTAGTTACTGATGTTCCGATTTGTTTTTTCCATCTGTGTATATTACGATAACAGAGGAGCACTGATTGAATTTTGATGTTCTACTTTCCCCGAGCACCGTCTCTTTGTTTTTGCTATTCCCGTGGTGCAATTTCGTTCAAGAACTTCCGCAGGGACGCAGGAAACGAGTAGACAAATTCACACACACACACACACACACACATATATATATATATATATATATATATATATATATATATATATATATATATATATGTGTGTGTGTGTGTGTGTTTGGAGGGGGTGTGCGTGTGTGTGCATATATACACTCCTGGAAATGGAAAAAAGAACACATTGACACCGGTGTGTCAGACCCACCATACTTGCTCCGGACACTGCGAGAGGGCTGTACAAGCAATGATCACACGCACGGCACAGCGTACACACCAGGAACCGCGGTGTTGGCCGTCGAATGGCGCTAGCTGCGCAGCATTTGTGCACCGCCGCCGTCAGTGTCAGCCAGTTTGCCGTGGCATACGGAGCTCCATCGCAGTCTTTAACACTGGTAGCATGCCGCGACAGCGTGGACGTGAACCGTATGTGCAGTTGACGGACTTTGAGCGAGGGCGTATAGTGGGCATGCGGGAGGCCGGGTGGACGTACCGCCGAATTGCTCAACACGTGGGGCGTGAGGTCTCCACAGTACATCGATGTTGTCGCCAGTGGTCAGCGGAAGGTGCACGTGCCCGTTGACCTGGGACCGGACCGCAGCGACGCACGGATGCACGCCAAGACCGTAGGATCCTACGCAGTGCCGTAGGGGACCGCACCGCCACTTCCCAGCAAATTAGGGACACTGTTGCTCCTGGGGTATCGGCGAGGACCATTCGCAACCGTCTCCATGAAGCTGGGCTACGGTACCGCACACCGTTAGGCCGTCTTCCGCTCACGCCCCAACATCGTGCAGCCCGCCTCCAGTGGTGTCGCGACAGGCGTGAATGGAGGGACGAATGGAGACGTGTCGTCTTCAGCGATGAGAGTCGCTTCTGCCTTGGTGCCAATGATGGTCGTACGCGTGTTTGGCGCCGTGCAGGTGAGCGCCACAATCAGGACTGCATACGACCGAGGCACACAGGGCCAACACCCGGCATCATGGTGTGGGGAGCGATCTCCTACACTGGCCGTACACCACTGGTGATCGTCGAGGGGACACTGAATAGTGCACGGTACATCCAAACCGTCATCGAACTCATCGTTCTACCATTCCTAGACCGGCAAGGGAACTTGCTGTTCCAACAGGACAATGCACGTCCGCATGTATCCCGTGCCACCCAACGTGCTCTAGAAGGTGTAAGTCAACTACCCTGGCCAGCAAGATCTCCGGATCTGTCCCCCATTGGGCATGTTTGGGACTGGATGAAGCGTCGTCTCACGTGGTCTGCACGTCCAGCACGAACGTTGGTCCAACTGAGGCGCCAGGTGGAAATGGCATGGCAAGCCGTTCCACAGGACTACATCCAGCATCTCTACGATCGTCTCCATGGGAGAATAGCAGCCTGCATTGCTGCGAAAGGTGGATATACACTGTACTAGTGCCGACATTGTGCATGCTGTGTTGCCTGTGTCTACGTGCCTGTGGTTCTGTCAGTGTGATCATGTGATGTATCTGACCCCAGGAATGTGTCAATAAAGTTTCCCCTTCCTGGGACCATGAATTCACGGTGTTCTTATTTCAATTTCCAGGAGTGTATATTCTCACGTAAACAGGTGAATGTGTATATATATATATATATATATATATATATATATATATATATGTGTGTGTGTGGGGGGGGGGGTGCGTGTGTGTGCATATATATATTCTCACGTAAACAGGTGAATGTGTCTATATATATATATATATATATATATATATATATATATGTGTGTGTGTGTGTGTGTGTGTGTGTGTGTGTCCAAGGGTCAAGTGATTATGGTGCGGGGTAAGGTTTGCCCGAAGGCTCCCCGAAGATTTTTAATGTAATTGTATCGCTAGTATAGACAGACAACACTCAAAAGTAACACCTATTTTTCACGGAGGTCTCATAGGCACATTAATAATTAGCATATCAGTACCTCGAATGCAGCTGACTTGTCATACAGCGCTTAAGGCATAAATACAAGTACATTTCGCATATTTGTGATAAGAATCACGGGTCAGATGTTGCAACTTCATATTTATTTATTTTTTACTGCGCTTTATCGTATCGCTGCGTCTGTGTTACTAAAAAGTATGCTGCTGTGGCACTGTGAAATTGCCACCCAGTAATTCAATGTAAACATGTCCCGAAAACTATAGAATTCATCTTTAAATAATGTCTACATTTAACAAATTACTAACCGAACATAATGGTTCTCCACGTCATCGGAAATTTGTATTATTACTGTGAAACCTTCGCTATTGTTTGCAAAATTGACTAATTTGAAGGTACGTTTCACCTCCATGTGAACACTACTTACTGCGTGAATACGTTCAAAATATTGACTGTCAACAAACTCAAAAGTTACAGAATTTATCCAGCACTTGTCTCCTAAATACATTGTTTCTAACAGGCGACTACAGGACAACGAAACAAGCAAATAATCCTGATTGGCACTGGTCCAAAAACCAATGGTTTCTCCTATACCAAAGTCACCACACGTTACCACTCCTAACGTGGTATACAAAACCCGTTGGCGTTCAAATCAGTTTCCAGTCGTCTCTGAGTGGATGAGTACAGATTACATGGTGTTTGAGGGGGACATATACCACTCTTCCTGCTAAATAGTTGCAAGTTCTGTATTCTTATAGTTTACTTAGCACTCCTTTACCATCTGTTGTCTACCTTCTTGAATATTTTTTTCAGTAAACTAGTTTTAGTTTTTACAACCTCTCTAGTTTGACAGCTTTGAGATATCGATGTTTCTCTACATTTACCAGATTCAGTTTTATGTCAGCTTTAAAGTTACTATGCGACGCCTCTACTTTCGCAGTAAATGAGTCTATGAATGAAACACACACACAACGCTGGGGCAATACTCTACAGTACTTATTATTTGTTACACGAACCGGTTTTCGGCTGTTACGCCGCCAGCCTAAGGTTACAACTGAATGACAAGACACAGTTCCCTTATTCACCACTTCTAACGTTAGGTACTACTCATAATCCCATCCAGGACATGTTGTAAATTACCCCTCATCCTCACATGCCTCATTTCTTTCAAGTGAGTTGCTAAAATTTCTCACGTTGTGTTTAGAAAAATTATTTTGTATAATCACAGCTGCTTAACTCACTTGGTTGATATCACTGTTATATGGTATCTGTTTGTTATTTAGGATCTATTAAAATACGAGATTTTGTTCAGTCATATCTTTGGAATATGTCATGAAAGTTTATTGTTCAGTTATGTTATTCTATGCTGAGCTGTAGTAATTTGTCTAGAGGTCATCATTTAACATGTCACATATGAGTAGTTAAATAATCTGACATCGCGTTTACACTGAAATAATTCGCTTGTTTCATTCGTAATTCTAACATTAACATTATTCATGTCTGGAAATGTAGACACTTTGTGGATGCACTAGTTTAAAATCTTTGATCCAGCAAAATTTCACTGCATGACATAACTGATGAAACCGGTTCGTGTAATAAATAATAAATGTTTATAATATTTCAACAGTGATGTGAGTGTTTCATTCATAATGTATAAAATATTCTAGGAAAGGCTGAGAGAACAGTCAATCAATGTAAATTAGTCTATATTAGTATTTCATGTACATAAACTGTCTCTTATTTCTGACCTAAATTCCTGTTAACTAGAATCTGATTTCACACCACTTTGGTCATAAATTTCCCTGAATGCACTCATAAAAATTTAAATCTCCTCCATTTAGCCTGCTGATTACAGTTACGTTAAATGAATCAGTTAGGCAATGCAGTGCAGCCGCCATATTGATCAGCCGTCGACCGGACACCACCGGTGTTGCGTCTGCAACACTAGCCGTCTGCTTGCCCAGCAGCTAGACGAGTTTTCGTATATACTTGACTGAGACCGAAGGCACCAGTTGCCGCCTGCGATGTGTGTCATCATGTCACCAGCTGTAGTTTGGAGGTACTACAGCGCCTCCTCCTGAAGATTCTGAACCTACCAGGCGCCGCATGAATCCATTTGTACTGCTGCAACTAAGTGAACCAGCTAACATGCTCCGAGCCCACTCTCAGAAAGGAGCTATCGCGCCAGCCACGCTCTAGTCGAAGTCAGTAACACAGTGTAACATACGCAGTCGCAACACTCACAGCTGTGAAAAGTGTTATCATCATCTCATGCACCCCTGTGCAGAGAAGGCAGGCCGTAAGGTTAATATTTGCTAGTAATCTTAAGTAAAGAAATAGTTGTTATATTCTTGCGTTCTAGGCATCAATCAATAATCAGAAGCTATGAATGATAGTGAAATAAAAGTAAAAAACAGCCGAATCTCTGTGATCATCGGACATAAGCTACAAGAAGTGTAGCAGAAGTGATCCACAAAAATACCGTCCAATACCCTTGAAATCGGTTTACTGTAGAGTTCTGAGTTCAAACATAATGAGGTATCTTGAACAAAATGACCTCCTCAGTGCCAACTATCATGGATTTCGAAAACATCGATAATGTGAAACCCAATTCGCACGTTTCTCACATGACATGCTGAAAGCTGAGGTGGTGGAGCAGTTTGAGAAGAACTTCAGTGGCAGCTCAAGCAGTGAGATCGTGGAGAAGTAGAGTGGCGTGGAGCTGAGAGCAGCATTGAGAGAAATGGCAGTGGGGCTTCAACGGTGAATACGGGATCAGGCCTTCTCTAATAGTGACATCGTCGTGCCGTGGCAGCAGACGCTCTTTACATGTGACACCCAGAAGAGGCGGCAAGGAGGAGGAACAAACCAGTTTTAGCGTTAGTGCGATACAGAGTGGAGTGTAAGAGTTATTTGTGCTTTCGAGTATGTCATAATTCTAGTGGTGTGCCTTGATAGTTGTCAGTAATCTCAAAGATCAGAATATAGGGTGTCCACAACGTAAGTAACTATTTCCTTGAATACAATGCATTTCAGACTTCATTCAGTTTCTCTGTGTACTAAACACATCTTTCTCACTGTTTTCCATTTACAACACCTAACTGGTTCATTCCAACATGTCCGTCATTGATGTCTCAGCACGCTTCCCGTCTGTGCACAGTTTCACGAATGCATTTCCCAGGTGTTGCAGTGTGATTAGAGGCACAGCACCACAGATTCGAGCTGATAGCTCATCAATATTGGCCACTTTTCTTGTGTAGACTTTTTATTGAACAAATTCCCATAGAAAAGGGGGTAAGAGCCGGGAACCTTGCTGCTGTGTTCTACGGCCTCTTCGTCCTATCCACCGGTTGGGAAACACTTCATTCATGTAGTCCCTGATCATTATCTCTTATTGGCATACTGCACCATCGTGTTGGCAAACAACAGTGTCTAAGATATCGTATTGTTCCAATCGTGGCTGCAGAAATTCCGTCAGCATATCCAATTAACCGGCAGCATTAACGGTTTTCTCTGTGAAAAAGAATGATCTATAGACCTTCTCTGGCGTAATTCCCAACCATAAATTGGTCTTTGGACTGTTACTGATATGTTCAGTTAGCTCAGTTGGAGGTGTGTCGCCTCAAATGCGACATTTATACCGGTTGTCTCGTCATTAAACAACACGTTTCACATTAAATCGTCGGTCTCCATACACTCCGACAAATCTATGCACATCGCCATGCATTCCGCTAAGTCCTCGTCATGGACTTGGTGTAACAGTTGCAAATCATATGCACGCTTCTTCAAGCACTTCAAGCACTTTGAACACTACTGATTTCGGAATTTGAAGCTGACGTGAACGACGCCGTAGAGATTTAATATTCCGTTCAGTTGACTCCGTATGACGTCAGTCTCAGCTGCGCTGGTATAAGGTCCACCTGGTCAAGACTCGTCAGTAACAGAGCCTGTTTGTTGAAACATATTCAGTAGTTTCCATATGATCGTATTAGCTGGCCCATCCTGCTTACATTTCCGTTGAAACTAACCTAAAGAGGAGTGAGGCCTAGTATAATTTTGCTAGAAGTGAAGAAGCACGGCGAGCCAGTCGGGAGTTTTAATTGTGTAATAACTGTAATTAACTGCATTAGAATGGCTAGGCTAATCCATGGTCCTATCTTGTTGTTGTGATAGTGTCAGTACCAACACCGGCTGAAGGCAGCTCTCCATGCTAGTCCATCCTCTAAAAACTTCATCATCTCCGATCAACTACTGCAACCCACACCCTTCTGAATCTGCTTACTGTATTCATCTCCTTGTCTCCCTCTACAATTTTTACCACCTGCATTCCCTCCGGTACTAAACTGGAGATCCCTTGATGTCTCGGAACGTGTCCTACCAACTGATACCCTGTTTTACTCAGGCTGTTCCACAGATTCGTTTTTTCCCCACTTCTGTTCAGTACTTCTTAGTTAGTTACGCGATCTACCCATCTAATAGTTAGCATTCTTCTGTAGCATAACAGTTTTTTCAGTCGTTACGTTTCCCTTTTTTGAAAAGAGAGATTACTTTTTGCTGTATACCAAGGTTCTGGGATCTTGCAGTTCGTCCAATATTTATTCATTCAGCTTAGCCCCAGTAGAGACATTTTGCTCTCTCGTAAAGATAAGTTATTTACATTGTAATAACAGTTATTTTAGTACAAATTACTCATTAAATACTTGTATCAGTGCGTTCTATATGCGTGTTATTGAAGGTACCAATTTTCTTTACGTATTAGCCCAAAAAACGCGAAAAGATCCTAAGCTAGGGTTGCAGTCGTATAATTCTTTCCGTTTTGGTACAAACAAATTAGAGAATCGCTCTTAATTGTTCTGTTTTCCTTTCCAATAATTTAATTTCAGCTAGTAAATTCACTGTGAAATTCATATTTCCGGAAAGCAGCGTAAATCTTAATTTGTTTGATTTAGAAGCTCTCACACTAGTCAGTTGTTTACTTGCAGTTTGCGTACAATAAGGTTAGAATCAGTGGTGATTAAGATAATTTAACGGATACCGCAGGTGAGCGAGCACTAACTTCTTGTTATACATGGAAATAAACAACTTTTTGTGTTACATCATGCACCTGAAGTGCTAACCTGTAGGCCTAATTTTGGCTACTCTTAAGTAACAAGTGTAGTGTAAAGTGTGTTAAGTGATATAATTCTATTTGTAGGAATTAATCTGTGCTGGAACGAGTTGTAAGTGTTGATGTTGCCATACGATGCTCACTGAGTATGTGTGCTCGTAGACTGTGTGTTGAAATTTCACTGGGGTGACCGTAGTGGGTAACTGAATGGGGAACTCGGCGATGCTCTCCCATGGAACTGTAGGCTTTGCAAACAAGACAGGAGAATCGCTGAGCAGGAGATTTGTGCCCTTCAGACTGAATTTGATCACGCGAAATTTGAAATAGGTAGGTTGGAGGGGGAAAAACGATCTTGGAAACTGGGTGAAGGTAACAAGCAATGGGCGAAAGCAGGACAAGTCTTCAACTTCATCTACATATGGTCTGACGGTATCGAATAAATTTTACTTCTTACCTGAAGGAAGATGGGAAGAGCCTCATCCAGCTGTCGGTCACAATAGGATGCAGCCGACTTCCAGCAAAGAAACTCAGGGTAGGTTGATACCGAAAAAGAGTAGGAAGCAAAGAGTCTTGGGGCGACTAGGTAGTAGTCATGGGAGGAGTGTGGGACAGTTGTTACACAACAAAGTAGGGACAGGGTACCAAGTCATCAGTACTATGAAGCCATGCGCCAGCCTCAGCCAGGTGACAGAGAACATAGGAAATTTGTGCAATGGTTTTTGCAAGGCGGATCAGGTACTTACAGATAGTGGAACAGGGAATAGGCTGGCTAAGAATACTAATTACAGCATTAGGGATGGTCCGGATGAGACAGAAGAAGCAACTATATATACAAATGTGAGTTTTGTGGAGGTCCTGCAGCGCCATAACCGCCCTGGGTAAACATTGCTGTGAGCCGTATGAACAATGAGTTGAGCAGGTTGCTGCCGAATGAAACTAAATCTCATATGAGTGCAGTACCAGTTAATACAATTAGGAGATGGGAATATACTAGACATGGTCCACACATGAAAAGGAGGGCGAAAGGTAAGTTGGCTAAGCTTCTTGCAGATAATATACGGGGGGCCACAATTACAGCAAGAGCCCTGGTGTCTGAGGGGAAGCAATTTTAGATTGGAATCAGGATTCAGGTACCCTGTTTTGAATGGCGTGAAAATAGCAAAAGAGTCCCACAAAATGCTTAATAGTGCACAGAAATATAAGGTTAACTTATTTCATCAAAATATTACAGGACTGAGTTGAAAGTTAGAAGAGCATATTGACTGTTTGGAAAATTTGCAGAGGTCTGAAATGACAGGCATCCTGTACCACTCTGTCCGCAGCTCGTGATCGTGCGGTAGCGTTCTCGCTTCCTACGCCCGGGTTCCAGGGTTCGATTCCCGGCGGGGTCAGGGATTTTCTCTGCCTCGTGATGACTGGGTGTTGTGTGATGTCCTTAGGTTAGTTAGGTTTAAGTAGTTCTAAGTTCTAGGGGACTGATGACCATAGATGTTAAGTCCCATAGTGCTCAGAGCCATTTGAAGCCAGCCTGTACCACTCTGAGCAACACATAACCATTCGTTGCAGCTTATTCGTGTAGAAATAATACGGGAAAAGGAGGAAATTAAGACTGAATGCGTTTAAAAACATTGAGACAAGTAGATTTTTAGTGATCAGCACACAGAAGTGTGTGCTTGTGAAGTAACGCTGAAAAGTACTTAACATTTAATTGTAACACTAGATAGATACCAACTGGGAAATTCTGAAGTATTTTTGAGGAATCCGGATTCCTAACTGTGCTGTCTTTAGAAGATAGCAAACAATTAATAACCTGCAGTGACTTCCGTGTAGATTTCGTGAGGGATTCTGGCAGGAAACACGATCTGGGAACCTTATTTGGATCCTACAATTTGATCTCAATCATTAACTTTCCGACACGGGTGATATGGACCGTAACTCATAATGTTTTCTTTGACGAAGATGAAAGCAAGAAAATATCTGTTTACCCAGTAACAAATGCTCTTTCTGGTCATAATGCATAGTTAGTTAGGATAAGTAACATAGCGCCTTACAGAATGGCTAGTCCTCAGTGGCAATAATCTAGAATAATTAATGACTTCAGGACAAATGTTTTTCAGAATAGCGCCTTACAGAATGGCTAGTCCTCAGTGGCAATAATGTAGAATAATTAATGACTTCAGGACAAATGTTTTTCAGAATAGTTTACAGGAAAAGACATTGAATGTAGTTTATAATAAACCAATGCTTACAAAGAATTTAATCTATTTCATGATGAATTCCTACCATTATTTGAAAATGGCTTTCCGCATCAGCTAATCTGAAAGGACTCTAAGCAGCCAGTAAAAAGCCATGGGTCACAAGAGGGTTTAAAGTATTATGTGAAAGGAAAGGAGAAATGTGTCTTTTGGAAAAAATAGGAATCCTGCAGAAGTTGCTCACTACAAAATCTACTTAACATTACTACGAAATGTTATTAAAAAGTTAGGGAACATGCACATAATGACACAAATCAGTACTTCAGACAACAGACTTAAGGCGATATGGAATGTAGTGAAATGAGAGACAGGACAACCAGCCACATAACAACACAACATCAGTGTTGAACTGAATGGAAGGGCTATAAATGATGAATCACAGCAAATTTAATAATCATTTCTTAAATACAGTAGATAGCATAGGTGCAAACAGTTCAAGAGCAAAGTTACAGCAGTATGTTGCAAATGTAACTTACACAAAATTCAGTTGTGTAGCTGTATCAACAACTTCTTCTTCTGAAATTACGAAAAGCTAATCTGGTTTTGATGTTTCCAATACAGTTCTAAAAATGTTCTCCCATGTAATAAAACCAGTCTTATCTGAAATATGTAATGCATTACTAGCTCTAAGCATTTTTCCAGAGAGGCTAAAATATGCGCCTGTTAAACTCGTCTTTAAGAAAGGTGATAAGAGAATGTCAACAGCTACCGACCTGTTTCGTTGCTGACATCAGTTTCCAAAAGTTTTGAGAAGATGATGTGTCCTAGAATAGTATCTCACATTAGCAACGATAGTATCCTTAGCAAATCACAGTTTGGGTTTCAGAAGAGTTACTCTACTGAGAATGCCATTTGCATATTCACTGAGTAGCTTTTACAAGCATTATATCATAAAATAGCTCCGGTTGGTATTTTCTACAAACCCTCTAAGGCATTTGACTGTGTGACTCACAGTACTCTCCTAGATAAACTGACATTTAATTCGACTGATGGTATAGTAAACCAATCCATAATGTCGTATCAAATCAAAAGAATGCAAAAAGTTGTACTTAATTCAGCTAATACAGTCCAGGGATATAATTCTGACTGGGAAGAAATCACGGAGTGGCCGCGCGGTTTGAGGCGCCATGTCACGGATTGCGCGCCCAGTCCCGCAGGAGGTTCGAGTCCTCCCTCGGGCAAGGGTGTGAGTGTTGTTCTTAGCGTGGGTTAGTTTAAGTAGTGTCTAAGTCTAGGGACCGATGACCTCAGCAGTTTGGTCCCTTAGGAATTCAAACACATTGGAACATTTCAAGAAATCACATATGGGGTTAACCAGGGTACAATCTTATGTCCATTACAGTTCCTCATACATATAAACGATCTTCTATCTAGTATACAACAAGCAGAATTAATTCCTTTTGAAGATGACACTAGTATTGCAATCAATTCAAGCATTCACGCAGGAGGCGGCTACACGTGTAACTGGGGCAGTGTGGCGTGGACTGAGAAGGTTTTTAGGTTAGAGGGTCTTAGAGAAACACAGGAAGGGCATCAGTCTCAAAGTGTGCTGGTCGAACACAGGAATAAAGTAGATTCAGGAACAATAGCTGTAATAGTTGTAAATTTTCGTTGCTGTGTTGGGAAAGTACCAGAGCTCCAGGCGCTAATTGAAAGTACTGATGCTCAAATCGCTATAGGCACTGAAAACCGGCTAAACCCGGAGACAGGTTTAGCCAAAATTTTTGCGAAGGACCTAACGGTGTTCAGAAAGGATCAGCTAAACACGGTTGGCGGTGGCGTATTTGTTGCTGTTAAAAGTCCTTTATCTTATAGAGTAGTAGATAGTTCCTGTGAGTTAGTATGGGTAGATGTCATTCTGTGTAACCGAAAATAGTGATTGTATCCTTTTACCGACCTCCGAACTCAGAGGACAGAATAAGTAAAAGGTTACAAAATTTCTAATTTCAAACACATACCCGACTCGTACAATTATAGTTGGTGATGACTTCAATTTACCCTAGATATTTGGTGAAAACACATGTTTAAATCACGAAATACGCACAATAGATCGTCCGAAAATGCGCTAAACGCTGTCTCTGAAAATTATTTCGAGTAGTTAATTCATGAGCCCGGTTGTGAAAACACGCTTGAGCTCTTGGCAACAAATAATCCGAGCTAATAACGAGCATCAAAACGGATCACTTAACAGAGGATTGTCATAGCGAGACTGAATACTGTAATTCCTAATTCCCCCCCAAAATAAACGGAAAGTATACCTATACGAAAGAGCAGATAAAAATTCATTTCACGCCTTCCAGAGGGACAATCTCCTCTCCTTCGAAATTAATAATGTACCTGTACGTGTTGATCAGATGTGGTATAAATTCATAGAAATAGTACCGGCAGCAACTGAGAGATTTATACCAAATAAAATACCAATCGACGTTTCTTTGGTACGAATAACGAGTTAGAATATTGTTGCTGAAATAATGAAACAAACATGAGAAATTTCAACGAACGCAAAATCTCCTAGATTAGCGATCTCTTACAGCAAATCGAAATTTAGCGCGGACTTCTACGAAAGATGCTTATAACAGTGTCCACCGTGACACTTTGCCTCGAAACCAGGCAGAGAATCCGAAGAGGTTCTGGTAATATGTAAAGTACGCTAGCGACAAGATACAATCAATGCCTTCGTTGTTCGAGAAAAATACTGTCGATAAATAAATGTCTGTGACTAGGGCCTTCCGCCAAGTAGACCGTTCGCCGGGTGCAAGTCTTTCGATTTGACGCCACTTCGGCGACTTGCACGTCAATGAAGATGAAATGATGATGATTAGGACAACACAACACCCAGTCCCTGAGCGGAGAAAAACTCCGACCCAGTCGGGAATCGAAGCAGAGCCCTTAGGATTGACATCCTGTCGCGCTGACCACTCACCTACCGGGGGCGGACATACTGTTCATGACAGTGCTGCTAAAGCAGAGCTATTAAACAAAGCCTTCCGAGATTCCTTCACCAAAGAAGAAGTAGTAAATATTCCTGAATTCGAATTAAGAAGAGCTGCCAACATGAGTAGCTTAGAAGTATATGTCCTCGGAGTAGTGAAGCAAATTAAATCACTTAATAAAAGCAAGCCTTCCCGTCCGGAACATATACCAGTTAGGTTCTTTTCACAGTAAGTTCATGGAATAGCTCCATACTTAACAATCACATACAATCGCTCGTTCGACGAAAGATATATACCAAAAGACTAGAAAGTTGCACGGGTCACACCAATATTCAATAAAGGTAATAGGACTAATCCACTAAATTACAGACGCGTATCCTAAACACCGATATGCAGCAGGATTTTGGATCATAAATTGTGTTCGAACATTATGAATTATCTCGAAGAGAAGGGTCTATTTACACATAGTCAACACGGATTTAGAAAACATCGTTCTTGTGAAACACAACTAGCTCTTTACACACACGAAGTGTCGAGTTCTACTGACAAGGGATTTCAAACTGATTCCGTATTTCTAGATTTGAAGAAAGCTTTTGATACTGTAACACGGAAGCGGCTTGTAGTCGTCTCAGTTATGTGACTGTATTCGTGATTTGCTCTCAGATAGGTCGCAGTTGATATTGGTAGTAACTGGCGAAAAGTCATCGAGAAAAACAGAAGTGATTTCTGTCATCCCCAATGGGTGTCTTATACGCTCTTTGCTGTTCCTTATCTATGTAAACGATTTAGGAGGCAATATTAGCAGCCATATTAGGTCCTTTGCAGATGATACTGTCGTTTATCAGCAGATCAAAACCAATTGTAAAACGATTTAAAAAAGATATCTGTATGATGCGAAAACTGGCAGTTGATCCTAAATAATGGAAAGTTGCATGATAAATAAATGGAATCTAAAGACCGTATATTCAACTAAATACCTGGGAATTATAAATACGAACAAAAATGGTTTAAATGGCTCTGAGCACTATGCGACTTAACTTCTGAGGTCATCAGTCGCCTAGAACTTAGAACTAATTAAAACTAACTAACATAAGGACATCACACACATCCATGCCCGAGGCAGGATTCGAACCTGCGACCGTAGCGGTCGCTCGGCTCATGACTGTAGCGCCTAGAACCGCACGGCCACTTCGGCCGGCTAAATACGAACAACTTGAATTGCAATGAACACATTGAATATGTTGTGGGAAGGTGAACCAAAGGCTGCCTTTTATTGCTAGAACACTTCCAGAAAATGTAACAGATCTACAAAAGAGATTGCCTACACTACGCCTTTCCGTCCTCTTTGGGAGTACTGCTGCGCGCTGTGGGATCCTTACCAGGTAGATTTAACGGAATATACTGAGAAAGTTCAAAGAAGAGCAGCATGTTTTGTATTATGCGAGAATCAGGGGAGAGAGTGTGATTGACATGTTACAGGAGTGAGGTGCACGTAATTAAAACAAAGGCGTTTTTCATTACGGTGGAATCTTTTCACGAATTTTTAATTACCATCCATCTCCACCGAATGCGAAAGTATTTTATTGACGCAGAGTTACATAGGGAGAAACGATTATTATAACAAAGTAAGGGAAATTAGAGCTCGCTCAGAAAGATGTAGGTGTTTGTTTTTTTCTCTAACTGGTCGAGAGTGGAATAACAGAATTATTGTAATGGAGGTTCGATGAATCCTCAGGCAGGTATTTAAGTGTGAT
Source organism: Schistocerca piceifrons (assembly GCF_021461385.2). NCBI lineage: Eukaryota > Metazoa > Arthropoda > Insecta > Orthoptera > Acrididae > Schistocerca > Schistocerca piceifrons. Next base: position 796,443,176 of record NC_060140.1, read on the forward strand.
ATGCTGATCATCCGTCTAGATGTAGGCACAGAAACAGAGGAGATGCAAGCAAAGGTTCTAAAAGTATCATTAACTGCTTATCTGCGAATGGTCTGGCTCTCTATTTTATAAAGACACAACATATTCAGTTCTGCATATCTAGAGGTACTACACCAATGATAAGTGTTACACATGGCAAGAAAATAATAAACAAGTTGGAAACTTCAAATTTTTTGGGGGTATATAGTGATGATAATTTAAACTAAAAGAAAACACATTTAGGAACTCCTAAAACAACTCAGTTGAGTCACGTGCGCACTTAGAATCATTGCAAATCTTGGGGTGAGACGAATCAGTAAGTTGACCTATTTTGCACATTTTCATTCAATAATGTTTCGTGGAACAATGTTCCGGAGTAACTGATCTTTACATAAGGAAGTCTTCATTCCACAAAAACGTGCTGTAAAAACAAAATGTGGTGCTCATCCATGATAATCTTGTAGATATGTTTTTAAGGAGTTGGAGATTCTGACTACTGCTTCAAAGTATATTTATTCCCTGAGCAAGTGTGTTGTAAACAGTCAACTAGAGTCCAAAAGGAGCAATGAGGTACATAATTACAATACCAGAAAGGAAAAATACATTCATTACTCCACATTAAAGTTGTATTTATCAGAATAACGTGTGCACATTGTTGCAACAAAAAGTCTTGATCACTTGCCCGGTAATATTAAATGTCTTACAGACAGCAAAATAAAATTTGGTAGCAAATTGAGAAAATTTCCTCCCACCTCATATTCTGCAGAATTTCTATTACTGTAATGCGTAAAAGTTACTAACTCTCGTCTGTATCTTTTTTCTTCTGGTAAAAAGAGAAAAAGCTTAGAAATGTTCACGATGTAAAAATAGGTACAAAATTAATTTGCGATGTGAACGTAAAATGACTCGTTCCACATCCTAACAAACATTTCAGAAGTTTCTATTCTTTCTCGTAACATTACTGTTTGTTTGGGCATCTAGTAGTATATCTGTGTAGATTGTGTTGTCCTATCTTATGTCTCTGCAGAATATGGTTTAGGTGTTGGTGTTAGTTGGCTGTAGAATGTTCCAGCGAGCTAGTCTGCTTTTGCTATTTTCTTTTAGTGCCCAACTGTAAAGTCATTCGTGTGCAGAAGAAATACCATTATCATATGTACAATTTTACATGTACCTTAGGATAACTACACTCCTGGAAATGGAAAAAAGAACACATTGACACCGGTGTGTCAGACCCACCATACTTGCTTCGGACACTGCGAGAGGGCTGTACAAGCAATGATCACACGCACGGCACAGCGGACACACCAGGAACCGCGGTGTTGGCCGTCGAATGGCGCTAGCTGCGCAGCATTTGTGCACCGCCGCCGTCAGTGTCAGCCAGTTTGCCGTGGCATACGGAGCTCCACCACAGTCTTTAACACTGGTAGCATGCCGCGACAGCGTGGACGTGAACCGTATGTGCAGTTGACGGACTTTGAGCGAGGGCGTATAGTGGGCATGCGGGAGGCCGGGTGGACGTACCGCCGAATTGCTCAACACGTGGGGCGTGAGGTCTCCACAGTACATCGATGTTGTCGCCAGTGGTCGGCGGAAGGTGCACGTGCCCGTCGACCTGGGACCGGACCGCAGCGACGCACGGATGCACGCCAAGACCGTAGGATCCTACGCAGTGCCGTAGGGGACCGCACCGCCACTTCCCAGCAAATTAGGGACACTGTTGCTCCTGGGGTATCGGCGAGGACCATTCGCAACCGTCTCCATGAAGCTGGCCTACGGTCCCGCACACCTTTAGACCGTCTTCCGCTCACGCCCCAACATCGTGCATCCCGCCTCCAGTGGTGTCGCGACAGGCGTGAATGGAGGGACGAATGGAGACGTGTCGTCTTCAGCGATGAGAGTCTCTTCTGCCTTGGTGCCAATGATGGTCGTACGCGTGTTTGGCGCCGTGCAGGTGAGCGCCACAATCAGGACTGCATACGACCGAGGCACACAGGGCCAACACCCGGCATCATGGTGTGGGGAGCGATCTCCTACACTGGCCGTACACCACTGGTGATCGTCGAGGGGACACTGAATAGTGCACGGTACATCCAAACCGTCATCGAACCCATCGTTCTACCATTCCTAGACCGGCAAGGGAACTTGCTGTCCCAACAGGACAATGCACGTCCGCATGTATCCCGTGCCACCCAACGTGCTCTAGAAGGTGTAAGTCAACTACCCTGGCCAGCAAGATTTCCGGATCTGTCCCCCATTGAGCATGTTTGGGACTGGATGAAGCGTCGACTCACGCGGTCTGCACGTCCAGCACGAACGCTGGTCCAACTGCGGCGCCAGGTGGAAATGGCATGGCAAGCTGTTCCACAGGACTACATCCAGCATCTCTACGATCGTCTCCATGGGAGAATAGCAGCCTGCATTGCTGCGAAAGGTGGATATACACTGTACTAGTGCCGGCATTGTGCATGCTCTGTTGCCTGTGTCTATGTGCCTGTGGTTCTGTCAGTGTGATCATGTGATGTATCTGACTCCAGGAATGTGTCAATAAAGTTTCCCCTTCCTGGGACAGTGAATTCACGGTGTTCTTATTTCAATTTCCAGGAGTGTATTCACTACGTTCTTATCGCTCTTCTGGAGATCGTATTAGTTTATGATTGTGAAGTGAGAAATTGCTTAGGTTTCTTATTCGATTTCTTATCTAAAGTTACTTCTCTTACGAGGTTCAGCGCAAGTGTTTGCTGTGTCTATTTGATCATGTGCCCTGATATTTCAGATTGTTGTTTAATAAACCAAAGGGTGATTAAAAGTCCACGCTTACACACCTACAAGCCAAAGTATGTTCCTATCCAATTCCGGCGCCTCAAGATTACTACAGACATGAAACATAGTCTGAGACCATGTGTTCTTAATATCCGTGTTTCCTGTCTTGAAAGTGTTAAGCTTTAATAGCTACGTTCAAGACTCACTGTCGCAACTAAAGAAATTAAAACCTAAAATAAAAAGAATAAAGAGAACTTCAACACCGTTATAAAACATAACGTTACGACGTATACTTTTTCCTGTTACATTACTTTATGTTAATAACTCGACTTAACAGATTCCTTCTACAGCTCTTTAAATTCGGAATATCGGCAGACAATCAGAGCATATGTTATAAAGCGTCCAGCATAGAGAAAGCATCACTGACCACAGAAAAATTTCGTTTCCGATTCAGCAGTCGGAGATTCCAAATAAGAAATTGCCTTGCACCTGCTAAACTGTCCAAGTGATATATCTTTCAGTCTGGAGTTACGAATTTCCGCCTGACTGACTGACTGCGCTGTCGGAAACTCGTCGAAACTCTTCCTGGGAAAGGCCCTTATTCCACCCGAATAGTTTCCTCCTCCTACGATCTCTTCGATTGCAGCTTCCCTTGTGACTCAATGCCTGCAAAACTGCTCACTCATGTCACCGATATCTATTTCCTACCAAAATCCGAAATGATGTGGATATGAGAATCATAATTCAGCATAACACTCTGTTCCTCTGAAATAAGCAGTGAGTTGGGAAAAAGAGATTTCCTGGTGCAACGTACATTACACAGTAAAACCTGCATGTTTTTCCCATTTCCATTGCTTAGTGTAGAGCAGACAACGAATATCACACATTTCACTGGTGGTCACACGCTATTTAAATGAAGGAAATTTTTTTCTGTCTGGCTGACGTTCTTCTTTTTAAACATCCTATATTAATCTGACGTGAAATATTTTTGGATGTACCTACAGAATATGCGACTTTCTCTAATCTGTTTTCATTGTGGTAGACTATATGATCGAAAGTATCCGGACACCCACAAAAACATACGCTTTTCATATTAGGTGCATTGTGCTGCCATCTGCTGCCAGGTACTCCACATCAGCGACCTCAGTAGTCATTAGACATCGTGAGAGAGCAGAATGGGGAGCTCCGCGGAACTCACGGACTTCGAACGTGGTCAGGTGGTCGGGTGTCACTTGTGTCATACGTCTGTAAGCGAGATTTACACACTCCTAACATCCCTGGGTCCACTGTTTCCAATGTGATAGTGAAGTGGAAACGTGAAGGGACGCGTACAGCACAAAAGCGTACAGGCCGACCTCGTGTGTTGACTGACAGAGACCACCGACAGTTGTAGAGCGTCGTAATGTGTAATACGCAGACATCTATCCAGACGATCACACAGGAATTCCAAACTGCATCAGGATCCACTGCAAGTACTATGGAAGTTAGGCGGGAGGTAAGAAAACTGGGATTTCATGGTCGGGAGGCTGCTCATAAGACACACATCACGCCAGCAAATGCCAAACGACGCGTCGCTTGCAGTAAGGAGCGTAAACATTGGACGATTGAACAGTGGAAAAACGTTATGTGGAGTGACGAAACACTATACACAATGTGGCGATCCAATGGCAGCATGTGGGTATGGCGAATGCCCGGTGAACGTCATCTGCCAGCGTTTGTAGCGGCAACAGTAAAATTCTGAGTCGGCGGTGTTATGGTGTGGTTCGCGTTTTTCGTGGAGAGGGCTTGCACTCCTTGTTGTTTTGCGTGGCACTATCACAGCACAGGCCTACATTGATGTATTAAGCATCTTCTTGCTTTCCACTGTTGAAAAGCAACTCGGGGATGTCAATTGCATCTTTCAACACGATAAGCCCTTGTTCATAAAGCACGGCTTGTAGCGGAGTGGTTACTCAACAGTAAGATCCCTCAATGGACTGGCCTGCACAGAGTCCTAACCTGAATCATATAGACAACCTATGGGAAGTTTTGGAACGCCGACTTCGTCCAGGCCTCCCCAACCGTCATCGATACGTCTCCTCAGCTGGCAGGATGGTTTAAAAGTGGGGGCCGTGGTTGGGGAGGGACCAGACTGCTAGGTCATCGGTCCCTCGTTCCCATCAAAACAATTCCACAAGGGCGAGAATAAAATAACCGGGACATACCAAAAACACAACTGGAACAAAGGAGAAAACCACAAGAAAGAAAGGCAACAAACACTAAAATGGACAAAATCGGGCAAGAAAACAACAGAGAGACACAAGAAACATGTAAAAGAGATAAAACAAGAGAGAAGAGTACCATGGCTGGCTGACCATGAGAATAAAAAGGAGAAGCCAACCACTCTGCAACACATTAAAATCTCCACCCTAAAAGTTACGGAGTGGAGGACACAGAGGGACAAAGGACGTGCGCTAAAACTTAGATCAAATGATGAAACCCACCCTCACGAATAAAACGTAAAACTAAATCTGCTGTTGAGGCATTGTCGCCCAACACCGAAGGTAGCGTGCTGGGAAAGTTAAAATTCCGTGACAGAGTGGCTCAAAGTGGGCAGTCCAGCAAGAGGTGGACGACCGCCGTTTGTGAGCCACAGCGACACCAAGGTGGATCCTCGCGACGGAGGAGGTAACCTTGCGTTAGCCACGTATGGCCAATGAGGAGCACACAGAGGACAACTGATTCCATGCGAGAGGACCACATGGAAGACTTCCACACATTCTTAGTCTCCTTAAAGACATGCAATTTGTTGTGCATACTGTTACGCCATTCCATCTCCCAAAGCCCAAAAACCCTGCTGCGTTAAACAGAACGTAGGTCAGTTTCGAAGGTGCACATCTCCAGAAGCGGCTTCCGCGTAGTCTGTTTGGCCAGCCTGTTGGCAAGTTCATTGCCATGGATTCTGGCGTATCCTGGGGTCCAGTCAAACACCACTAACGATGGAACCGTTCCAGGGCATACATGGACTCTTGAACGGACGCCACCAATGGATGGCTAGGGTAGCACTAGTCGACAGCTTGTAGGGTGCTCAAGGAGTCAGTACACAGAAGAAATGACTCACCAGGGCATGAACGGATGTTCTCAAGAGCACGAGATATGGACGCCAGCTCTGCAGTGTAGCCATCGAGCCGTCGGTGTAAACCACTTCATGACCCCGGTACGTGTCGAAAATCGAGAGGAAGTGATAGCAGAGAGCCGCATGGTTAACAGAATCCTTAGGATCATGCGGAAGGTCCAGAGGAACTGCGGCGTAGGTATACACCATGGAGGTGTACGTGAATGACCCTCGAGGTGGTAACGAGAAGGACTCAAGTTCAGACAGAAGGGACCGGACACGAACCGCAGTCGTAAGCCCTGACCTGGGCCACCAATGCGGGAGATTGACCGCCGTGGTTGGGAAAGGAGACGGTAATTCACATGCGCAGTCAGACAGGCAGCAGTAGCCGACCGAGACAGACGCAGCAGCAGGGAAGTAACAGCTTTTGTGCCCTTTACGAGTTCCTAACCAGGAGCGAATTTTATTGTATCATATGTGTGCTTTAATAGTTTAATTTCTTGAGTTTCTGCGTGTAAATTTAATATCTAATATCCACATTTGTCGCGTTTTCGTTTGCTTAGGGAGGTAAACCGATTTTGTGACATATTACAAGTTACTAAGCAGGGGCAATTTTTTTAGTTCCACCTGGATGCTTCGGTAGTTACGTTTTCGAATATCTGCGTATTAGTAGACGCAGTTCGAGCGTTTCTGTCAGGGTCTAGAGTAGAGTTGCGGAGCATGTGCCGATACTCCGATTATCTGCATAGTTCAGTTTTCCACGGTCTTTAGTATGGACAGGGACTGCGAATGTTGTGTGCGGATGCGAGCCGAGTTAGTGGAACTCCGCTCTCAGCTTCAGGCTGTGATGGTTTCGGTTACACAGCTTGAGGCTGCAGTGGATGGGCACCACTGTTGTGGGCCGGCCGTGGGGATCCAACGGACGTCCAGCACGTCAGAGTCCTCCGATGGGTCCTCACCGGTGGCCAACCCGGTTACTGCTCGCAGGAGGCTGACCCTTCACCTGTGGTCGAGTGGGAGTTCGCCTCGGGGCGAAGCACGTAAGACCTCCCCGGTTTGTCTGAGCAACAGGTTACAGGTGCTGTTTGTGGCTGACACTGTCGCTGAGCCAGATGCTGTCACCTGTCCTGTTTCAGAGGGAACCACTCAGCCTGCAAGATCCGGGCAATCGCAGAGGGTAGGATTATTGGTGATTGGGAGCTCCAACTCAGGGCGCGTTGTGGGGCCCCTTAGTGATTTGGCTGACAAGAAGGGTACGAAAACAAATGAGTACTCCCTGTGCATACCGGCTGGAGTCATTCCAGATGTGGAAAGAGTCCTCCTGGATGCCATGAAGAGCACAGGGTGTAGCCCACTGCAGGTGGTAGCTCACGTTGGTACCAATGATGTGTGTCACTTTGGATCACAAGGATTCTCTCTGGTTCCGAACGTCTAACAGAAGTGGTAAAGGTTGCCAATCTTGTTTACAAGATGAAAGCATAGCTGACCATTCGCAGCATAGTTGACAGGACCGATTGCGGACCTCTGGAACAGAGCCGAGTAGAGGGTCTGAATCAGAGGCTCAGACGGTTCTGTGACCGTGTAGGCCACACATTCCTCGACTAGCGCCAAAGGGTGGTTGGGTTTCGGGTTTCGCTGAATAGGTCACGTGTCCCCTATACGCAGGAGCCAGCTACACTAGTAGCAGGGACTGTGTGGCGTTGACTGGGCGGCTTTTTAGGTTAGAGGGTCTCGGGAAAACACAAGAAGCACTTAGTCAAAAAGGGTGCAGGCTGAAAACAGGAAGAACGTAGATACAGGATCCATTGATATAACAGTTGCAAATTGTCGTTGCTGTGTTGGGGAAGTACCAGACCTCCAAGCGCTAATAGAAATCACTGATGCTCAAATCGTTATAGGCACTGAAAGCTGGGTAAAGACGGAAATAAGCTCAGCCGAAATTTTTATGAAGAACCTAACGGTGTTCCGAAAGGATAGGCTAAACACAGTTGGCGGTAGCGTGTTTGCTGCTGTCAGAAGTAGTTTATCTTGTCGCGAAATTGAAGTAGATACTTCCTGTGAGTTAGTATGGGCAGAGGTCACTTGCATGAATATCAAGAGTTCAGATGGAAACCCAGTTCTAAGCAAAGAAGGGAAAGCAGAAAGGTGGAAGTAGTATATAGAGGATCTGTACAAGGGCGATGTTCTTCAGGACAGTATTATCGAAATGGAAGAGGATATAGATATAGATGAAATGGGAGATATGATACTGCGTGAAGAGTTTGACAGAGCACCGAAAGATCTAAGTCGAAACAAGGCCCTGGGAGTAGACAACTATTGAGCCGTGGGAGAGCCAGTGTGGCGGAGCGGTTCTAGGGACTTCAGTCGGGAACCGCGCGACCGCTACGGTCGCAGGTTCGAATCCTGCCTCGGGCTTGGGTATGTGTGATGCCCTTAGGTTAGTTAGGTTTAAGTAGTTATAAAATCTAGGGGACTGATGACCTCAGATGTAAAGTCCAATTGTGCTCAGAGCCATCTGAACCATTTGAACACCAGTAATGGAGGAGCAGTACGAAATGCAGAAGTCATGCACACACGGAGAAGGTGAGACCGACGGCCCTAGGGCTGCTGCTAGACCATTAATAGCCACTAAAAATAGAGATACACTCAATACGGAGCACTGTGGAACGCCATTCTCCTGAATACAGGGGGGACTATCGGAGGCTGTGACTTCGACCCAGAAATTACGGAGCGACATACAATGTGGCAAGGATATGATGTTACCAGGTTGTGACGTATACTTTACGCAAGGAAAAAAAGATGTCGGCATCTGGAGAAAGCTGTTCGGATGGCAGACTCGAGGGACCCAAGATTATCTGTGGTAGAGCGACCCTGGCGGAAGCCGCCCTGATATGGAGCCAGTAGGCCACGTGTCTCCAGGACCCAACCCAACCTCCGACACATCAGCAGTTTACAAAAAAAGTTGGTGAGGCTGATGGGCCGGTAGCTAGCCACATCAATCGGATTTGACCGGGTTTGAGCACCGGAATGCTGGTGCTCTCGCACCATTCCGATGGAAAGACGCTATCGCACCATATCCGGTTGAAGATGACGAGGAGATGTCGCGTGTAGGCAGACGAGAGATGTTTAATCATCTGGCTATGGATCCTATCTGGCCCAGGAACTGTGTCGGGGCAATGTGCAAGAGCGCTGAGTAGCTCCCACTTTGTAAATGGGGCGATATAGGATTCACTGTGGCGTGTAGTGAACAAGAGGATTTTCCTTTCCATCCGTTGTTTGAGGGTGTCAAAGGGGTAGGGGGGCGGGGGTAGTACTCCCATGCAGAGGCTCGAGCATATTGTTCACCAAAGTGCTCGGCAATCACGTTTGCGTCGGTAGATACAATACCTATGATGTTAAAGCCAGGGACACCTTTTGGAATCTGGTTCCCTAAAAGACGTCTGATCTTCATCCAGACTTAGGAAGATGACGTATGGCACCCAATGGTCGACACACACCTCTCCCAACACTCCTGTTTCAATCGTTTTATAAGCAGGCGAATGTGGGCAGAGCCGCGTAAAGGCTATTAGGTGCTCTAGGGAAGGGTGCCGCTTATGTCGTTGCAGATCTCACTGAAGCTCTTTGATTGCCTCAGTGACTTCCGGCGACCAACAAGGGACTGTCTTTCGCTAGGGGGGGGGGGGGGGGCACCCTAAAGAACGAGGGATGGCGTTTTCCGGCACAGAAATGTTCGTTATAGTGACCTGCTCAACGACAACATCGATGGCACCATGTGGGGGAGAGTCAACAGTGATAGCACAAGTGAAGTCTTCCCAGTCTGCCTTGTTGAAAGCCCATCTGGGTAGGCGTCCATTGGCATGACGCCAGGGAAGTGACAGGAAGATGGGGAAGTGGTCGCTACCGCACAGCCGCACAGGTCGTCATGTGCTCTCCAGTGGATAGATGGAAGAAGGCCAGGACTACAAACGTAGAGATCAGTGCCATGGGCCACAATGAAATGTGAGGAGGCACCTGTATTTAACGAGCTGAGGTCGAGTTGAGACAGTACATTTTCGGCCAATAAGCATGGCGCCACCCCACAAGTGGTTATGCGCGTTAAAATCTGCCTAAAGTAGGAAAGGTTTAGGGAGCTGATCAGTCAGTGCAGCCAATACGTTCAGGGGTACTGCACCATGTGGAGGAAGATATACATAGCAGATAGATATTTCCTGCGTCGTCCTTATCCTGACAGCCACAGCTTCAAGAGGGGTTTGAAGAGGCACAGGTTCACTACATACTGAGTTCACGACATAGACGCCAACTCCACCAGAATCTATATTATAGTCACTACGATTCCTGTAACATCCCTTATAGCTGGAGAGGGCAAGGGCCCACATTGCCGGAAACATTGCCGGGAACCCAGTTTCATGGAGGGCAATGGAGGAAGCAGGTGTAAAGCTTAACAGTTGCCATAGTTCAGCCAGGTTGTGGAAAAAACCGCCGCAATGCCACTGGAGGATTACGGGATTGTGAGACTGAGAAGGCATGAAACACTCAATGAAGCAGTCTACGCCTCAGGGTCATCTGCTGACACCAGATGAGAACCTGTGTGATTGACATCCACTGTGTCTGAGGGCCCAGCGAGACCTAGGTCCTCAGTGGATGCCAGAATCTCCACCTCATCCTCAAGGGGGCAGGTGGAGTCCGATGGCTCTGTGAGTCAACTATACACGGTGGAACGGAAGATAGTAGAAATTGTGTCGCAGCGGCGGCGTAGGTTGATGTCAAATGCACATGATGTAGCCTCTCATATTTTCTCTTAGCCTCGGTGTAGGTAAGTCGGTCCAGGTTCTTGTATTCGATTAGTTTTCTTCCTTTCTGAAGACTTCTGCAGTGTGGCGAGCAAGACAAATGGTGCCCTCCACAGTTGCCACAGGTGGAAGACGGGGCACAGGGAGTACTTGGATGTGAAGGACGTCCACAACCCCGACAGGTGAAGCTGGAAGTACAGCGGGAAGACACATGGCCGAAATTCAGCACTTAAAGCAGTGCATCTGGGGAGGGATATATGGCTTTAAGTCACAGCAGTAGACCACTACCCTGATCTTCTTGAGTAACGTGACACCCTTGAAGCCCAAGATGAAGGGCCCGGTGGCTATCTGATTATGCCTTGGACCCCAGTGGATGCGCCATGCGAAATGGACACCTCGACACTCTAAATTTGCGTCCAGCTCATCGTCAGACTGTAAAAGGAAGTCCCTGTGAAATGCGATACCCTGGACCATATTTAAGCTGTTATGGGGCGTGATGGAAACAGAAACATCTCCCAGTTTGTTACAGGCAAGTAGTGCCTGTGACTGAACAGAAGATGCTGTTTTGATCAGGACCGACAACGACGGTATTTTGGACAATCCCTACACCACCCCAAACTTGTCCTCTAAATGCACCAAAAAAAAAAAACTAAGGTTTCATTGACAAGAAAGATACCCCATCAACACTCGTACATACATGATACCACGGTGAATAAGCTTCGCTGCCATCCTTAGCCAGGTGTTCCTCCCACGGTGTGGCCGGGGGGGGGGGGGGGGCGGGATTTGAAGTTGTATTACGTAGCATTGAATTTAGACCTTGAATGCTTAGAGACTGCTGGTGTTTGACCACAAGCAAGAGATGACATACTATGCTTCATGGCGTGTCATCTGCCCTGATACTACCCACTTCAACCAGGGGCCCTCCCAACGAGCGCTACCCAGCCACAGCAAAGGCCACCTGGCAGGATGGCCATTGTTGGGAATCCTGATGCCACAGGGTGATGGGCATCTACTCCTTGACATACGTGGGTGCAGGCATCAACAGAGCGATCCCTGTGTGGTCAGGGGGCTACAACCAACAGGGTACATGGCGGCCCCACCACAACGGACTGGCTTCTGTGCTGGATATGAGGCGCAAACGATCTAAGAAGTCCATTGTCGTCGACAGCCCAGAAAGCCATACTGCACAGAGGATGGAGAAAAATGCACCCAGGAGGGTGACGTCGCCCAACAGCTGGAGAATGAGCGAAACTGTAGATCGACGTCGACGAAGGATGAGAGAGGTCTCGGTGCAAGATGGACACTATGTACCATGTAAGGCGCCCTTCCCCAATTTGCTCGTTCTTCGGGAAAATTTTGAAAAACTGAGGCCAAACCCTACAGAGGACCATCACATAAAGGCCGAAACGTTTCAGACTCTTTAGTCGCCTCTGACGATATTGACCGTCTGAATCAATTAATAATAGAAAAATAGACGGTAATGAAAATCCAATGTTTATGGCGTTATCGTTTGTTAGGCAGAAATTCATGGAAGTAGTAGGACCGGTAAAATTCAATTTCAACGTGATACAACTACACTCCTGGAAATGGAAAAAAGAACACATTGACACCGGTGTGTCAGACCCACCATACTTGCTCCGGACACTGCGAGAGGGCTGTACAAGCAATGATCACACGCACGGCACAGCGGACACACCAGGAACCGCGGTGTTGGCCGTCGAATGGCGCTAGCTGCGCAGCATTTGTGCACCGCCGCCGTCAGTGTCAGCCAGTTTGCCGTGGCATACGGAGCTCCATCGCAGTCTTTAACACTGGTAGCATGCCGCGACAGTGTGGACGTGAACCGTATGTGCAGTTGACGGACTTTGAGCGAGGGCGTATAGTGGGCATGCGGGAGGCCAGGTGGACGTACCGCCGAATTGCTCAACATGTGGGGGGTGAGGTCTCCACAGTACGTCGATGTTGTCGCCAGTGGTCGGCGGAAGGTGCACGTGCCCGTCGACCTGGGACCGGACCGCAGCGACGCACGGATGCACGCCAAGACCGTAGGATCCTACGCAGTGCCGTAGGGGACCGCACCGCCACTTCCCAGCAAATTAGGGACACTGTTGCTCCTGGGGTATCGGCGAGGACCATTCGCAACCGTCTCCATGACGCTGGGCTACGGTCCCGCACACCTTTAGGCCGTCTTCCGCTCACGCCCCAACATCGTGCAGCCCGCCTCCAGTGGTGTCGCGACAGGCGTGAATGGAGGGACGAATGGAGACGTGTCGTCTTCAGCGATGAGAGTCGCTTCTGCCTTGGTGCCAATGATGGTCGTATGAGTGTTTGGCGCCGTGCAGGTGAGCGCCACAACCAGAACTGCATACGACCGAGGCACACAGGACCAACACCCGGCATCATGGTGTGGGGAGCGATCTCCTACACTGGCCGTACACCACTGGTGATCGTCGAGGGGACACTGAATAGTGCACGGTACATCAAAACCGTCATCGAACCCATCGTTCTACCATTCCTAGACCGGCAAGGGAACTTGCTGTCCCAACAGGACAATGCACGTCCGCATGTATCCCGTGCCACCCAACGTGCTCTAGAAGGTGTAAGTCAACTACCCTGGCCAGCAAGATCTCCGGGTCTGTCCCCCATTGAGCATGTTTGGGACTGGATGAAGCGTCGTCTCACGCGCTCTGCACGTCCAGCACGAACGCTGGTCCAACTGAGGCGCCAGGTGGAAATGGCACGGCAAGCCGTTCCACAGGACTACATCCAGCATCTCTACGATCGTCTCCATGGGAGAATAGCAGCCTGCATTGCTGCGAAAGGTGGATATACACTGTACTAGTGCCGACATTGTGCATGCTCTGTTGCCTGTGTCTATGTGCCTGTGGTTCTGTCAGTGTGATCATGTGATGTATCTGACCCCAGGAATGTGTCAATAAAGTTTCCCCTTCCTGGGACAATGAATTCACGGTGTTCTTATTTCAATTTCCAGGAGTGTATATTAAAGAGTACAATAACATTACAAATGGAAGAAGCACTGGGTACTGCAGAAGAGTATTAATCAACTCAGGTCAGAGTACCGCTACCAGACATTTCTAACTGGCTTCTTAAAAATGCTGAGAAAGAGCAAACAAAAAATCGAAGCAGAAAATCTAGTACTGCTTCTGTATAGGCGCAAAAGAAAATTCTATAGACTGTAGATGTTTCATCAATGAGAAAAGCCCAAAACAAAACATATGAAACCGAAACTAGTGCAGAATCGTGGAGGTGGAGAGAAAGTGACAAAGATCTCAATACAGATCAGTAAATATACTGGTTTGGATCTGAATGTATGATTCGGACATAGATGTAAATGGTTTACTATTTCACGAAATACACCAAGTCTCAAAGGAATAAGCCATGACACTATATATTTTTGGTTGAGAAAGTTGACGCCGAATGTTGTACTGCTTTGTAACATGAACAACAGGAATTTAAGAAGCAATATCTTCCTAATATTCCGCCATGGGTTTCACAAAAATAGCTACAAAACCATACTCGTATACTCAGTTCCATTAACCAATGCAAGGTAGGGTAGAATATGTTTAATCAAACATGCAAAGCATGACAGTCAGCAGTTTCATTGCCTACGAAGGGAATGGAGAAGACGCTACACAATGTATTCCGCTAGAACACACAGAATTATTCAACCATGTGTGCCACCTCGAACGATTTTCCGGACAAAAATACTACAGACGCTCAACATTAACAATTCTGCTTTAGTAATGATATACCTGGAGAGGCCGATACCAAAAAAAGTGCGAATGCATAATGTGATCATGACGGAGGGGAAACCCGAAGAAGACGTCACGTGTTGTTGGAGGTCACGGACTCCGACGGCACAATAGTACGTCACGGACATCCTGAGTCCAAAAGTGTACCTCTCACACTCCAGTATTGCAGTGCTGATTTTCAGCAGTAAAATGCTCGTCCGCACCTGCAACGTGTGTGTATGAAGTGTATGAACTGCCTACCTGATGCTGAAGTTCATTCGTGACCAGAAAGATCCCCGATACAACATGTGTGTGACTAACTCGCACGCCAACTCCAGATGCGGGATACCAAGGACCAGTCGGAATGGTAGTGGAACTGTTTGACGCTCTTCCCAACACAATCCGTGCATGGATCGATGACAGAGAAGTTCATTTTATATTTGACTCGAATTTGTAATTACTGAAACAACTATATATACCATCTCAACAGACGGGATTTCATTTCGATTCTTCTACGTCTTGTGGGTGGCCCTCATTTTTTGTCCAGCCTTTCGGGGCAGAGGCAAACGTCCTGAGTTCGAGCCTTTGTCCTGCAAACATTTATGATCTACCAGGAAGTTCAATATAAGCGCAAGCTCCACTGTGGAGCGAAAATTTCATTCTGTAGTGTACATCTTAAAATATAAAAAGACTCAAGACAAGATCATGTGGTGGATCAAGCCGGAGTATTTAAATTCCACGACTGCTGTCGTTATTTGATGGACAGGAGACACTTTCACGTAGATAAGATGAAGTCTTCAATGACTACTACGTAGTGAAAATTTTTGTGTGAGGCTATCACAATCACACAAGTCAAACCCAAAGCACTAAACGTCAGTAATGGTTATTACAAGTAAGGAAATGATGCAGTGGTAAACTGCTGTATTTTATTAGATAGTGAGGAGCCGAAAGTCATGGGACAGCGTATGCACATATGCAGATGGCGGTAGTATGGAGTACACAAGGTATAGAACGACAGTTCATTGGCAGAGCTGTCATTTGTACTCAGGTGGTTCAGTGCCACTGAATAATGGATGCACGATAGGATGTGACAGACTTTGCGCGCGGAATGGTAGCTGGAGTAGACGCATGGCATACTCCATTTCAGAAGTCGTTAGGGAGTTGGGTATTCCGAGATCCACAGTGTGTCAAGAATACGGAATTTCAGGCGTTACATTTCACCTCGGCTAACACAGAGGCTGACGGCCTTCAGTTAACGACCAAGAGCAGTGGCGTTTGCGCACAGTTGTCAGTGCTAACAGACAAGCAGCAGAGCTTGAAATAACTGGGGCAATCACCGTCCGACGACAAAGGTATCCGTTAGTACAGTACCGGGAAACGTGGTGTTAATGGAAGCCGGCCGCGGTGGCCATGCGGTTCTAGACGCTCAGTCCGGAACCACGCGACCGCTACGGTCGCAGGTTCGAATCCCGCCTCGGGCATGGATGTGTGTGATGTCCTTAGGTTAGTTAGGTTTAAGTAGTTCTAAGTTCTAGGGGACTGATGACCTCAGATGTTAAGTCCCATGGTACTCAGAGCCATTTGAACCATTTTTTTTTTTTTTGTCAATGGAATGTGGCAGCATATGACCGAAGCGAGTGCCTTTACTAACAGTAGGACACCGTCTACAGAACTTCTGCAGGGCTCTTGAGAATAACAATTGGACCTCGAAGGAGGGTCATCAGTCTTCCGGCCCGCCACGAATTTCTCTCCTGTGCCAAACTCTTCATCTCAGAGCAGCACTTGCTACTTATGCCCTCAATTATCTGCTGGATGTATTCCAGTCCATATCTTCGTCTACAGTTTTTGCCCTCTACAGCTCCTTCTAGTACCATGGAAGTCAATCCCCGATCTCTTAATAGATGTCCAATTGTCCTGTCCCTTCTCTTTGTCAGTGTGTTCCACATATTCCTTTTCTCTCCGATTCTGCGCTAAACTTCCTCATTCCTTACCTTATCAGTCCACCTATTTTTCAACATTCGTCTGTAGCATCACATCTCAAATGCTTCGCTTCTCTTCTGTTCCGGTTTTCCCACAGTCCATGTTTAACTACCATACACTGCTGTACTGCAGACGAACATTCTCAGAAATGTCTTCCTCAAATTAATGTTTGATGCTAGTAGATTTCTCTTGGACAGGAAGCCCTTTTTTCCTATGCTAGTCTGCTTTTGATGTCCTCCTTGTCCTGCATGGACCCTATATGCCTGGAAAACCGTGGTCTGCCTGGATGTCAGTTGGTAGGAGCTGATAATAGGGATCGAGTGTGGCGCAGACCCGACGTGACCATGGACTCATGCTATCAACAAGGAACTGTGCTAGCTGGTGGTGGCTCCAAAATGGGGCGGGCTGCGTTTACATGGAACGGACTGGGCTCTCTGCTCCTATTGAACAGTTTATTGTCAATAAAATTCTAGGTTTGGGACCGCATTGTCAACTATAAAATTTCTACGTTTTGGTGACTATTCCTCAGGGTGTAAACTACTGAATGGGCGCTATTTTGATTAGTTATATACAATGGAGAAGTGCTGTCATTGTATATGAGGGTGAGGAGGAAGAGTATTAGGTATTCTTTCTTGATCTTTGCCTTGTGCATTGCCATTGGAGGAAATAGGCGTTTTCCACTGAAGTTTACTTTTTTGCTTGCAATTGGTGGAAATCGCCGAATAGGAAATTGAACCGCGACTGCAGCGTAGCGTTGTTTGCTAACGGCCTAGAATCGACTAGGGCGCGTCAGCACTATGTGTATCTACCCTCCGCCGCTGTGGCGTCCAATAAGCATAAGGTTATCTGAACACGAGAGATATATCCGTCTCGAACAATACAACAAATCAGCGGTGGCAGAACACAAGGCTCTGAGCACTATGCGACTTAACTTCTGAGGTCATCAGTCGCCTAGAACTTAGAACTAATTAAACCTAACCAACCTAAGGACATCACACACATCCATGCCCGAGGCAGGATTCGAACCTGCGACCGCAGCGGACGCTCGGCTCCAGACTGTAGCGCCCAGAACCGCACGGCCACTCCGGCCGGCGCCAGAACACAAGGAACAGTAAACAGCAGTTGAGTTTGAGGAGGAAGATCAGAAAGGATACAGAAATAGTCAAGCGACCCGACAACATGAATTGAGAAGAGGGGTACCGATTCCCAGCGTCTTTGCTGCCAGCAATGACAGCTTTGCGGAAGGACAGATCTCGCAAAGCAACAATCGCGCGGTAGGCCACAGCGGTGGAGAGTACACAGAGTGCTGCGTATTTCCGCCATTGACATCCGCAATGCAAAGACCATGAAAGAATACCTAATACCCTTCCCGCTCACCCTCATATCACATGACATCACTTCTCCACGGTATATAAGTAATCAAACTAGCGCCCATATAGCAGTTAGCAATATATCCTGAGGAGGCCGTCTTGCAATAGTCGCCGAAAAGTTGGCATTTTATAGTTGATGATGCGATCCGGTCCCCAACCCAGACGAGTTTTACTGAGTGTGACATCGGCCGTGGAAGGCTACGTTTACAAGAACCGATCACTGACTGAAAATGGTTATTTCGGCTACTTGGAGACCATTTGAAGCCGTTCATGAACTTCATGTTCCCAAACAACAATGAAACTCGAATGGTTGACAATGCATGATGTCACTGGGCTACAAATGTTAGTAATTGATTTGAAGAACATTTTGGACTATTCGAGTGAATGATTTTGTCAGTCAGATCGTCTGATTTGAATCCCATGGAACAATTATGGGATATAATCGAGAGGTCAGTTCGTGCACAAAATCCTGCACTGGGAATAGTTTCGCAAATATTGACAGTTATAAACGCATCATCTCGATATTTCTGCAGGGGACTTCCAACGACTTGTTGAGTCGATGCAATGCACTACGCCGGCAAAAAGGAGGTCCGAAACGATATTAAGAGGTAGCCCATGAGAGTACCCAGTGTTGCCCAGGCATGTACCTAATACAGTCTTCGTTTAGTCCACCACTTCGTTCCAACTCTTTGTCCATCTCCTCCTCCTCTCTCTTTCCATTTTCGCCTCCGTCCTCTCTCTTGCAACCTCCTCCACCCTCACTCTTTTCATCTCTTGTTCCTCTTCTCCTTCACCACAACCTCATCCCACCCTCTCTATCTACTCCTTCCCTCTTTCTGTCAATTTGCTCCTGCTCCCCCCTCTCTCTCTCCATCTGCTCCTCCACCCTCCATTTATCTGATGGTTCCGCCTCTGTTCATCTAATCCTCCCTACCTCCTCCTTTCCCAATGTCTCCTCCTCAACTCCTCCCTCTCTCGATTTATATCTCCTCCTCCTTCTCCCTTTTTCTCTGCATCTGCTCTTCCTTCCCCTCTCTGTCAATATCCCCCTCTCTCCTTTATCTGCCCATTTCCTCCTCCCCATTTTTCTCTCCATCTTCTCCTGCCCCCTCTCCCTGTCGATATTTCCCAGCCCTACTCTCTCTCCTCCTGCCTCCGTCCACCTCTTCCCGCTCTCTCATTGCAACTTATCGTCTCTCCTCGGTCCATCTGCTCCTTTTCCCACTATTCATCTCATCCTTCGTTTCTGTCATCTCCTTCCCCTCCATCACTGCCTCACTCCATCTTCCTTCTGCCTCTCCTCAGTGTACATCTCCTCTTCGCACCTCTTTCTGTGCATCTGCTCCTCGTTGCTCTCCCTGATCACCTCCTCTGCCATCTTCTCGCTCTGTACACCTCCCTGTCACCCAGTTCCCTGTCCAGCTCCCCAGCACCTCCTCTTCCCTTTCTCTGTCCATTTACCTCTTCCCTTCCCCATTTAATTTCCTTTTTCCCGTTATGTGTGTTTTTCACTATCTCCCTCTTTGTCTTTCGATCTTCTCCCCCCTTCCCTCTTTACATTATCACCCTCATCCCAGTAGAAGGTACTGGATCTTACCCCATAGCAGTTTTTATCAGACAGAAAATTAATACACAGGGTGGTCCACCTGAAGTTTCGGATGAGATTATCTCGAAAACTATACATCGGGTAAAAATAGTGGGTAAGACAAGTTCGTAAGGTCAAAAGGTGACATCAAATGATACATGTGACCCCCAGCCACCACCCCCTTGGGTGAGGCTGGGGGCAACTTTTAAATCTTAAAAGAAATCTCTAATTTTTTGCTGCAGATTGGGATTCTCCATAAAAAAGTAATCAAGTTTTCTTTGAAACATCTTTTAAACCATAGACAGATCGCGCTGAAATCCAGACAAATTAAAATTGGGGAAGAACTCCGATTTATTTAGAATGATCTGAGAAGGACACATCAAATCAATACAAAATGTGCACGAATTCTTTCATTAGGCCAAATTAAGGTCTCTCTTTTCTTTTTTTTTCAAAATGTATCCCACCGACCACAGTGTTTGATGGAGGCAGGCAGAATGGTATTCAAATTTCGTTAGGGAATTCTCCACGTTATTGCATTGCTCACCCTACTGTGGCGCTAGTGTGGCCAAATTGCGAACTATTGCTCAGTATAAAGGTCGGTGCAATGCGATCAGACGTCACTTCACTTTCAGATTGTGAACCGTAAACATCAACTGACGAAAGTAAATTATTCTTTAGCGAAACATGGCTCTCTATCCTCCCACAGAGGCTGTTGATATGGCGTTAATTAATTTTAGGTGAATGCCATAACAATTACGCTGCAGCTGCGCAATTGTATGCGGATCGACTCCCAAACAGACGACATCCAAGCGAAAACATTATTCGAAATCGCACTCAACGAGCTCGAAATGGATACATGCACCGTCCACTTCGTCATCGCGAATACAATGAAATGACGCTAGCACCCTTGCCGTTCTCGCCTGTGTTGAACTGGATGCCGAATTTAGTAGTTGTGCGATTCAGAAATAAACTGGAATACCGAAATCAACTGTTTTGAGGATTTTGAAGGCACATAATTATCATGCGTATCATATCACATTGACACAGCCATTAACGGCGAAAGATATGCAAATACGCGTGCATTTCTGCCAATGGGCCTTGGAAATCATAAGAGGTGACAATGATTTTTTTAGACACGTTATGTTCACCGATGAAGCCACATTCAAAAACAATGGCGAATTAAATCGTCCTGATTGTCATTATTGGTCCCCAATTAATCCACACTGGCACAGACCCGTTGACAATCAACACAAATGGTCGTTAATGCCCTGGTGTGGAATTTTAAATGTTTACTTGATAGGACCGTATTTTTTTGACCGAAATGTTACTGGGGAATCTTATTTACAACTTCTCCGTGATTATTTGTTGGAGCTAATGGAAGATGTTGATTTAGAAACTAGCCAACGAATGTGGTTCCAACAGGACAGAGCAGCTACCCATAATGCTAAAAGTGTGCGGAACGTTTTAAATTTACGGTAACGTGGTCGGTGGATAGGACACAGTGGACCTCCACGTTCACCAGACCTAACATCTCCTGATTTTTTCTTGTGGGGTTATTTAAAAAATATTGTTTATGGAAGCAGCGCACAAACCGAAACGATATGGAGCAACGAATTCGAAGAGCGTGTGCAGCCATACCACGGGATGTGCTGCTCAAAGCTGTGGACAACTTTCGCAGACGATTGACTTTATACAATGAAGCAAATGGGGATAATTTTGAACAATTTCTTCGTGGCTAATTTCATTAATTAAGCACCCCAAAGTGTGAGAGGCAAGGGGACTCACACTAATGAAGCATCCCATCGGAACATCTTTCTACTACGTCCATGTCGTTGTTCCTGGGTAACGCTAAATACAAGATACAGTACATTATGTAAAAAATTAACTTAATTTGTCGTAACGAAAGAACTGGTGCACATTTTGTATCGATTTTTCTGATAATTCTAAATAAATCAGAGTTCTTCCCCAATTTTACATTTTTCTCGTTTTCATCGCCATCTGTCAATTGTTTAAAAAAATTTTCAGACCAGACTTGATTACTTTTTTATGGAGATTCCGAACCTGCAATAAAAAATGGGGGGGGTCGGGGGCTGGAGGTCACGTGTAATATCATTTGATGTCCCCCTTTGAGCATACTAACTTATCTTACCCACAATTTTTACCGATGTATAGTTTTCGAGATAATCTCATCCGCAACTTCAAATGGACCACCCTGTATGTACCACAGGTTGTCGAAAATTCTTGTTACCTGCAGCTTTGCCCGCCTATGTACTCGTCACGTACAGGGTGATCAAAAAGTCAGTATAACTTTGAAAACTTAATAAACCACGGAATAATGTAGATAGACAGGTAAAAATTGACACACATGCTTGGAATGACATGGGGCTTTATAAGAACCAAGAAAAAAACAAAGTTCACAAAATGTCAGACAGATTGCGCTAAATAGCAAAACGTCAGTGACTGCACATTACAATAACGTATAAAAAGAGCTGTAATGAGAGAGAGAATAAGATGCGCCAGCAGGGGCAGCATGATGACACCTGAAAAGCCGCTTTTAGTGAAACTATATTATCAGAATGGGGAATGTGCTAGTTCAGCGTTACGATTCTATCGCCATAGGAAGGGTATTCGTTTTCACTGCCTCGTGATGACTGGGTGTTGTTTGACGTCCTTAGGTTGGTTAGGTTTAAGTAGTTCTAAGTTCTATTGGACTGATGACCATAGATGTTAAGTCCCATAGCGCTCAGAGCCATTTGAAGGGCTTTCGAACGGGTAAAGGTTCGTTGACAAATGCAGCTGTGGCGAGAATGATTCCGAAGCTCGAAGCCACGGGTTGTTCAGCCGATAGACCCCGTAGTGGCCGACCGAGCACAAGGCGTAATGCTGCTGAGACAGTTCAGGAAGAAATGGAGACTGTAGCGGGTTCGTCTATGCACGGGGAAGTCAGCGCTCGTGCAGTCGCACGTCGCACCGGCATTCCATACACTTCAGTTGGGTTGGCACTTAGGCGTACCCTCCGATGCTATCCGTACAAAATCCATCGGCATCATGAACTGTTACCAGGCGATTTAGTGAAGTGCAAGTCATTTGCGGTGTGACCGTTTCAAAAGATGGCGGAAGATGACGATTGGTTGAGTAACGTGTTGTGGACCGACGAAGCTCATTTCACGCTCCGAGGGTCTGTCAACGCCCACATCTGCAGAATTTCAGCCACCGAAAATCCTAGAACTGTCGTGGAAACTCCATTGCACGACGAGAAAGATACGGTATGGATTGGATTAAACACATCTACCGTTATCGGGCCTTTTTACTTCCAGGAAATGTGTGATTCAGGTTTTGTAATTGCTACCGTGACGGGTGAGAGGTACGCCGATATGTTACGGAATCGCATCATCCCCAGCCTGGCTGATAAACACCTGCTGGAACGTACGATGTTTATGCAGGATGGCGCTCCACCCCATATTGCTAGACGCGTGAAATATCTCTTGCGCACGTCGTTTGGTGATGATCGTGTGCTCAGCCGCCACTTTCGTCGTTCTTGGCCTCCTAGGTCCCCAGACCTCAGTCCGTGCGATTATTGGCTTTGGGGTTACCTGAAGACGCAAGTTTATCGTGATCGACCGACATCTATAGGGATGCTGAAAGACAACATCCGACGCCAATGCCTCACCACAACTCCGGACATGCTTTACAGTGCTGTTCACAACATTATTCCTCGACTGCAGCTATTGTTGAGGAATGATGGTGGACATATTGAGCATTTAGTGTAAAGAACCTCATCTCTGCTTTGTCTTACCTTGTTACACTAATTATCTCTATTCTGATCAGATGAAGCGCCATCTGTCGGACATTTTTTGAACTTTTGTATTTTTTTGGTTCTAATAAAACCCCATGTCATTCCAAGCATGTGTGTCAATTTGTACCTCTCTACTACATTATTCCGTGATTTATTCAGTTTTCAAATTTGTACTGACTTTTTGATCACCCGGTATATTTCACAGGAGTATTTAACATACGTCACTGGTAGTTCTGCAGAAACTTCACGTGTACCTCATAGTGAATTTCACCCTGCAGTTTCGTCTTCACGAAGCTTAATATTTTGTCGTCATATCTCGGGAACTGTGTGTCGTACAGTGATACAATTTTGCAGGTATATCCTGGGTCATAAGTGGATACTGTCCGAGAAATGTGTTGTGAATAGAGTTAGTAGTGAAAACCTAAGAAATTAAAGCATCATGCATGTTGACGAATTTTTTTACGCATCTCAGTATTTATGACGCCATGTCTCCTGAACCGTCTGTTGTATAATTATACATTTTTGAAGGTACGTTCAGTGGCATATGTAAATACTGCCTGAAAAAGTATTACGATTGGAGGTGATAAAAAAGTAGTGAATTAAAACATCAACACCTGATTTGGCAGTTTTACTGCGTGAAAATCGAAAATCTAGTAAGCAATCTATTCTTGATCACTGTTCAAGTGTTTGAGAGCCTCATCAGCTCAGATTAAAGGAAGACACGGAAGCAAATTGGAAATGGGCACTAGATTTATTACCGGTGGTTCGAAACAACACACACTTGTTCGGAGATGCTTTGGGAACTCAAAAGGGAATGCCTGGAGGAAAACTGACGTTCTTTTCAAGGTACATAGTTACGAAAATTTAGAGAGCCGGCATCTCAAGCTGCCTGCCGAACGATTCTACTTCCATCAACTTACATTTAGTGTAAGGACTACGAAGACAATACACGAGAATGCAGTGCTCATTTTGGGACATATAGACAGTCTTTTCTTCTTCATTCTACTGGTAAGTGGAACGGCCAATTAAATGACTAGTGGTAGTAAAAGGCGTCTTCCTCCTAGTACCGTACGGAGAATCGCGGAGTGTATGTACACTGGTGTCCAAAATTGAAGCAAAAAACGGAAATTTTGGAAGGTAGATTTTATATTACCACAAAGCAGTATAGACTGGTGATAGTAAAATAGAAACAATGTAAAGAATGACGCGAAGAACTACAACACGCTTAACGGTAGACGAAAATGTTCAACGGATTTGCACACACTTTCGGACAGTTGGTTAATGTGTCCGGTATGGATCGTAACCATCTCTAACAGCAGTGCAGGCGTGAATGATGTCATTAATCTCATGTTGAAGCAATAACGACCATTCTGCCTGTAGAGCTGCTAGCAAGTGCTCGAGAGTGGTTGATGGATGCTGATGTGATGCAACCCGTCTCACTAGTGCGTCCCAGACATTATGTATGGGATTCAAAACGGGACAGCGCGAGGAGGCAACACCTTGCGTGCAATTTCTTCCGTTTCCAAGACAACATCAATCACCCGTGCTCTATGAGGTCGAGCATTATCGTCCATCAGTAGGAAATTTGGACCCACAGCATCTCGCAAGAACTGCCCATGAGGTTCCGAGATTTCGTCACGATATTTGGTAGCAGTTAAACCTTGACGATTTAACCATACGATTTCATGAAGAGACGTTCGTGTGGCCAACATAATCCCCGCCCACACAGTCCTCCTCGACTTTGCTCTCCTTCCACAACGTTTGGGTACCGAAACCGTGCTTCACATTCCCTCCAGATGCGAATCCGTTGAGAATCACTCTCCATATCAAATCGAGACATGTGTGAAAAGAAGATTGGCCCACTGTTCGACCGTCCAGGTGGCATATTGATAAATCCACTCTAGATGTTCACTTCTGTGAAAACTCTTCAGAGCTACACATACATACAATAAAGACCACTCTGCGGAAGCCTTATGTAGACCTTTAGCCTCGATGCAATACGTGTAATGGATGCAGCGAGGTCAGATGCTAATTGTCGTGCAGTTCTAAGGCGGTAGCGTCGTGCCCTTACAGCCAAATAACGCTCTCTCTTTCTGATTTCGCACTTGGTAGGCCCTGTCCTGGTTTCTGGGATATTGTTTCGATCCCTATAAACTGTCGCCACATTCGATAAACAAGAGAACGATTCAAATTAGCCATCGAGCCACATCAGGTTGCGACTGTCCCGCTTCCATCTTTCTGTTGCCTTCTACTGCAGAGGGTCTTGTAGGAGTTTTCTCCGTACTATGCTGCACCATCTGTGGCTCTCTACACAGCGATTGTCGGTGTGGGACTATCTAGCAAACACTACCCCGTTTGAAAGGTCCTTGACATCATCACTGGCGTCTTTATCCGTTGACCAGAATCCCATCTTCCATGCAGAATACGATAGTAACGACAGACGTTGACAGACTGTATGATTATATCGCGAATTAGACACAGGACGGGGAAAAAGCGGTTTGTTGCTTTAATTCTGGACACCAGTGAAAATGTAAATGTATATTAGATGGACACAGCTAGCCCACCTGTGAGGATTTCAGGCTCGGTTACAAACGTTTATTTATTTTTATTTACACGTCAAGTTACGGAGGACCAAACAGAGCAGGAAATCTCCAAGGTTATGGAACATGTCTGTACGTGAAATTACAACATAAATGTAATAACAGACAAAAAAATGTTTATGAACCCGAAAAACGTCAAGCCTTAAGTTTAAGTAAACGCAATCAACGATACAACAAGAAACAGTTGAACTTTTCAAGGAACTCATCGACAGAATGGAAGGAGTGACCCATGGGGAAACTCTTCAATTTCGATTTCAAAGTGCGTGGTTTACTGCAAAGATTTTTGAATTCGAGCGGTAGCTTATTAAAAATGGATGCAGCAGTATACTGCACACCTTTCTGCTCAA
This sequence comes from Schistocerca piceifrons, assembly GCF_021461385.2. NCBI lineage: Eukaryota > Metazoa > Arthropoda > Insecta > Orthoptera > Acrididae > Schistocerca > Schistocerca piceifrons. Next base: position 796,469,268 of record NC_060140.1, read on the forward strand.
AAGTTAAGGAAGTCCGATCCAAATACTGGTTTGACTTTGGCCGGGTTTTAAATGAGTGAAATTGCTTATTCTTGTGAATAAGCTAATTTTGTTTACAGGAAATGACAGTAAGATATTGAGAGGCCATTGTCAAAATAACCAGACTCGTGAACAGGGGTCGAGAAGAGGTTCGTGAACGTACATCACTATTGCCCGAAACGCCAGTTTTTGAGCCAAAAACATCCTTTTCCAAGATACCCCAAAATGTAATACCATACGACTTAACCGAATGAACTAATTTTCGTGTCGAACGACTGCTCACTTGACATACCGTTCGAATAGCCAAAATGGCATTATTAAGTCTTTCAACAAGATCCTGAACGTGGGCTTTCCACGACAGTTTACTATCTATCTGAACACAGAGAAATTTGAACAGTTGAGTTTCACTAATCATATGCCCGTTCTGTGAAATCAGAACGTCCGGTTTTGTTGAATATTGTGTTAGAAACCGTAAAAACTGAGTCTTACTGTGGTTTATCGATAGTTTCTTTTCTACAAGCCACGAGCTTAGGTCATGAACTGCACTATTTGAAACCGGGCCAATGTTGGACACATCATCCTTTACTATGAAGGTAGTGTCATCAGAAAATAGAAACATTTTAGTGTATGAATGCATAGTCTCGCGGTGATGACATTGAATAAAATGTTCTCGGGTTTCCAACCGCCTCAATTGTTTTAAACTACACGAGCTTTCGGCCAAGCTCTCCTTGGCCATTGTCAAGTGGTATGACTGCCAGTGGGCTGCCATGTTCCTCCACATGTGGCACACTGTGAACATCATATAAAAAACTCAGCAGAATTTATCAGCAGAATCTACGACTCAGTGAGGATGATAATATGGTCAGTTTTGATGTAGTGGCGCTGTTTACGAATGTGCCTATCAAAGACGCTTTAGACCTAATTTCCCAGTACTCTGTAAGTGACGTGGTCGAGCTATTTAGGCACACTCTTACGTCCTCCTATTTTGTGTACAACGGCCAGTATTACGATCAGACAGACGGCGTAGCAATGGGTAGCCCGTTGGCTCCAGCTGTTGCAAACCTCTTCATAGAGAATTTCGAGGATATTGCCATAGATACTGCGCCATTGAAGCCGAATTGTTTCTTTCGATACGTTGACGACACGTTCGTCATTTGGCCACACGGACGCGAGAAATTAGACGAGTTTTTGGAACACCTCAATGGCATTAACAGTAATATCCAGTTCACCATGGAGATGGAAAAAGATAATGCCTTACACTTCCTCGACATCCTTGTCCACTGTAAACGAAATAGGTGCCTTGGCCACAGCGTCTACAGAAATCCCACCCACACAGGCCTGTACCTGCACGCCACCAGCCACCATCATCCATCACAAAAGCGCACAGTATTACAAACATTGGTGTATCGTGCAAGAGTAATATCAGACTACGATAACCTGCCCCATGAACTGAGCCACTTAGCCAAGGTTTTCAGGAATAACGGCTACAGAGCCCATCAAGTGCAAGAAGTGATATCTGGGAAATATCAAAATAAGACCACCGACAAAGAGCAGGAAAAGAAACTTGCTCTGCTGCCATTCTGTGGCTCTGTGTCGGGCAAGATAAGCAACCTGTTGAAAAGACACAAGAGCAAATCAATCTTCAGGCCTCCAACGCAAATCCGTCAATTACTGAGACCAGTTAAAGACGCAGTAGGTTTCAGAACACCTGGTGTCTAAGAAATACCTTGTGAGTGTGGCCAGAAGTACATCGGACAAACAATGCGCACTGTGGAACAACGCAGGAAAGAGCATGAGAGGTATTATCGCCTACGCTATCCAGAGATATCTGCGTTAGCTGTGCTTGCGTTAGAAAACGGTCACCATATAAAATTTGACGCTACCTCTGTCGTGGCTTGCATTAACGGCTTCTGGAGCAGTTTAATAAAGGAAACTATTGAAATAAAAATTACCGCAAACACCCTGAATAGAGACGGTGGCTTGCAGCTCAGCGCTGCGTGGGATCCAGAGATCGCGCGGTTGAAGAGGGCACATCGAACGCCGAGTCAAAATGTGCCCATATATGGCAATGTCACGGGCACCAGTGACGTCACAGCCGGCAGCTAGCGTATATAAGGTCGCACTGGCAGTCACACTGGCAGTCATCCCACTTGACAACTGCCAAGGAGTGCTTGGCCGAAAGCTCGTGTAGTTTTAAGCAATTGAAGCGGTTGGAAACCCGAGAACATTTTATTCAGAAACATTGTAGAGTTACCCGTAATACTAGAGGGCATAAAATTTTATATAAGTATAGAACAGTAGTAGCCCCAACATTGATCACTGATCCCTGGGGCTTCTCCCCGCCCCCTCCCCACATGACTATACCCAACTCACATCCCACATCAGAGCCATAATGATTTTTTGCTGTCTGTTGCTAAAGTAAGAGGTGAACCAATTGTGAGCTACTTCCCTTATTGCATAATGGTCCAACTTCTGGAGCAATGTTTTGTGATCAACACAATCAGACGCCTTAGTTAAATCGAAAAGTATGCCTAGCGTTCGAAACCTTTTGTTTAATCCATCCAGTACCTCACAGAGAAAACCATTTTCAGCTCTGAAACGACTTCTAAAGCCGAACTGTACATTTGATAGCAACTCGTGTGATATAAAATAATCAATAACTTGAGCAAACACTGATGGCATAGAAATAAGTCTAAAACTATCTGTATTATCCTTTTCTCCGTTTTTCTAAAGCGACTTTACTACTGAGTACTTTAATCCTTCAGGAAACTGACCATTCCTAAAGGAAAAATTAGAAATATGGCTAAATACAGGGCTAACATGTGCAGCACAGTATTTAAAAATCTGGTAGGCACTCCATCATACCCATGAGAGTCCTTCGTCTTCAGTGATTTAGTTATTCACTCAGTCTCCCCCTGGTCTGTATCACAGAGGAGTATTTTCGGTATCAATCATGGAAAGGCATTTGCCAGGAAATTTATATGATTCCCGGTAAAAATTAAATTTTTATTTAATTTGCTGCAATGCTCAGAAAATCATAGTTAAACACTGTACATGTATCTGATATATCAGTTACAGAAATATTTCTACTGCGAACTGACTTTATATCGTCGACCTTGTGCTGCTGACCAGACACTTAATTCACAACTGACCATACAGTTTTAATTTTATCCTGTGAATTAGCTATTCTATATGCATACCACATACTGTTTGCCTTCCTGATAACCTTTTTAAGCATCCAAAAATACTGTTTGTAATGGGCTAATGTAGCTTGATTGTGACTATCTCTAACATTTTGATATACACTACTGGACATTAAAATTGCTACACCACGAAGATGACGTGCTACAGACGCGAAATTTAACCGACAGAAAGAAGATGCTGTGATATGCAAATGATTAGCTTTTCAGATCTTTCACACAAAGTTGGCGCCGGTGGCGACATCTACAACGTGCTGACATGAGGAAAGTTTTCAACCGACTTCTCATACACAAACAGCAGTTAACCGGCGTTACCTGGTGAAACGATGTTCTGATGCCTTGTGTAAGGAGGAGAAATGCGTACCATCACGTTTCCGACTTTGATAAAGGTCGGATTGTAGCCTATCGCGATTACGGTTTACCGTCTCGCGACATTGCTGCTCGCGTTGGTCGAGATCCAATGACTGTTAGCAGAATATGGAATCGGTGGGTTCAGGAGGGTAATACGGAACGCCATGCTGGATCCCAACGGCCTCGTATCATTAGCAGTCGAGATGACAATCATCTTATCCGCATGGCTGTAATGGGTCGTGCAGCCACGTCTCGATCCCTGAGTCAACAGATGGGGACGTTTGTAAGACGAGAACCATCTGCACGAACAGTTCGACTACGTTTGCAGCAGCATGGACTATCAGCTCGGAGACCATGGCTGCGATGACCCTTGACGCTGCATCACAGACAGGAGCGCCTGCGATGGTGTACTCAACGACGAACCTGGGTGCACGAATGGCAAAACGTCATTTTTTCGGATGAATCCAGGTTCTGTTTACAGCATCATGATGGTCGCATCCGTGTTTGGCGACATGGCGGTGAACGCACATTGGAAACGCGTATTCGTCATCGCCATACTGGCGTATCACCCGGCGTGATGGTATGGGTTGCCACTGGTTACACGTCTCGGTCACCTCTTGTTCGCATTGATGACACTTTGAACAGTGGACGTTACATTTCAGATCTGTTATGACCAGTGGCTCTACCCTTCATTCGATCCTTGCGAAACCCTACATTTCAGCAGGATAATCCACGACCGCATGTTGAAGGTCCTGTACGGGCCTTTCTGGATACAGAAAATGTTCGACTGCTGCCCTGGCCAGCACATTCTCCAGATCTCTTACCATTTGAAAACGTCTGGTCAATGGTGGCCGAGCAACTGGCTCGTCACAGTACGCCAGTCAGTACTCTTGATGAACTGTGGTAAAGTGTTGAAGCTGCATGGTCAGCTGTACCTGTACTTACCATCCAAGCTCTGTTTGACTCAACGCCCAGGCGTATCAATGCCGTTATTACGGCCAGAGGTGGTTGTTCTGGGTATTGATTTCTCCGGATCTATTCACCCAAATTTCGTGAAAATGTAATCACATGTCAGTGCTAGTATAATATATTTGTCCAACGAATACCCGTTTATAATCTGGATTTCATATTGGTGTAGCAATTTTAATGGCCAGTAGTGTAATTCCCACTTTGTTCTACATTATATCCTTATCCCATTAGTCAGCCACCTGGGCCACCTGGGCTACTGCTAGTACCACATTTAGAACGTTCTAATGAAAAGCAACTGCCCAAGAGCATGCGAAATGTGTTAAGGAAAGCATTATAGTTATCATCTACTATATGTTATTGGCACTATAAACATCCTGCCACTGTTGTTCCTTGACAAGGTTTAAAAACACTGTATTGCTGTTGTGATTCCTTTGAAGAGGAGAACTAGAGAATGGAGAAAAGGCATGAAAAGGCAGGACAGATGGGAGATGACATGGGCAACGCATGAAACGAACAGGTATATGACTATGACGAAGGATTTGAGGGATACACTATGCGTTGGGTGAGGAGTGAGATGGATGTGGGGAAGGGAAAAAGTATAATCTCGGAGGAAGTCAGAAAACAATCGAATGAGAGTGCGTTACACTTGGTAACGTCGAACAAAATTGCAACAACAAACTACTCACAGGAAACTTAGTGGTAATGTTGATACATGCACAGAATCTGTGGCGGAGCCCGAGGAGTAACAATCGATCCCTACAGTTGTACTGTGGCAGGGAAATGGCCACAAAAAGTCGCACATCAGGTAGAAAACTACAGATGACGATCGTTCAAATCACGAGGCAGTGACACGACGAAGTCTGAGTGCAGAAGAAGATGTAGAGGAAATAGTAAGAGTGCTGGTGAAGAATAATCAGGGGGTAAAGCAGATGGTGCATGATACGCAATTAGAGTAGTACATGACAACCCTTGTGTCATCGGCAAGGGCGAATTATGGATCACATAGGAATTTGTGAAGTTTTGCCAGTGACAAGGGAAGAGACTGAAAATGAAATTTTATTGACAGTGAAAACATTTCAGATATACCGGAGTACTTCTACATTGCTGCATCTGAAGGCGTGAGTGGCACAATTTGACAATGTATTTCATCTTCCATGATCGGCTCCGTACCGCCTAAATGAGTAATTATCTTGACTGGGAGGAGTTGCAAAGTATGCAACTGACTATCCGGGGGTATATGAAGTATGCGGACTCTAGAAATGAATTTCTCATAGTACACTACTGAGATCTGGAGAAAAACGAAGCGAAATGGAAAATGCTGTAAGTACAGACAGGAGAGTCGGTAAGCGACTAAATGAGCTAGTGAAATACGAGTAGGTTCCTTAATGAACCGTTCCTCCAGCAGAGTTCATCAAGCTGTGTTGCACCAAGTCATCCCAGAAATATATGTGGACGCTGGTTGTAAGGAAAACAAATGACTTAAGCTATTTCCAGGGATTGTTAGAAAAGATATCGCATTTTGTTCCTAGGGACAGGGATGGACGAAGGGAAAGCAGCAGTCGTACTTGTTGTTCCGGTCCGCAGCCACGGACACAGGCGTGACACAGTTCGTGTGTGACTACCGCCAGTAACGAGAGTACCAGCATGTAAGAAATGCAGGGGAGGAAGGGAGAAGTTTAATGATTTGAAAGGAGAGTCTGAATCTTGGGGCGAGGGAAATCTACGGGGACGAAAAGAGTAGGAAGAGTTTCTAGCTTAGGGAAGTAATGGAAGAGTCAGGGAACTGTAAATAATATCTGCAAAGGATGTTTTGATGGAGACAGAAGTAGCATAGGACCTAAGAAAGATGAGGTTGTTCTGTTGAGTTGAATTTCAGATTGTATGTAAACTGCAGGACTCAGTAGGTTACAGTTAAGTTAGTCACGGCTCTAGGTCTGCTTGTGTTTTTGAGTTTTCATGCCGGCCGTTGTGGCCGAGCGGTTCTAGCCGCTTCAGTCCGGAACAGTGCGACTGCTACGGTTGCAGGTTTGAATCCTGCCTCGGGCATGGACATGTGTGATGTCCTTAGGTTAGTTAGGTTTAAGTAGTTATAAGTTCCAGGGGACTGATGACCTCAGATGTTAAGTGCCATAGTGCTCAGTGCCATTTCAACCATCTGAGTTTTCACAATATTCTTCCTCCAGGAATCTATTTTCTTGCTGTAGTATTTTAGGACTTAGCTAGTTAGTGGTGACATGAGATAACAATTTAGAGCTGGAGGCTATTAAGACAGGAAATCATACTGGGTATACCGTTAAACCCTTTATATGGAGTCGCGTTCCGTGGGTTGTTGCGAGAGGTACCTGCTGTATAAATACTGACTTATATTGAAGATCTCTGAACATTAGCGGTACAGAAAAACTTAGTCACGTGATGTTAAGGGATTTGAATTGTTGTTTACTGTGCTGAGAAGAATAACAGGTTAATGTACTGACTGGTTCAAATGGCTCTGAGCACTATGCGACTTAACTTCTGAGGTCATCAGTCGCGTAGAACTTAGAAGTAATTAAACCTAACTACCCTAAGGACATCACACACATCCATGCCCGAGGCAGGATTCGAACCTGCGACCGTAGCGGCCGCTCGGTTCCAGACTGTAGCGCCTAGAACCGCTAGGCCACCCCGGCCGGCGGTTAATGTCATGTTCAATAACTTTGAGGATTGTATGAACCATGTGTCGTCTGGATTGTATCATTGTGTGTGATATGCTTTATTTGTATCGGTTGGTGGTTCGTTTGGATGAAGGTTCTGGATGTTGCACTGACTGAGAAAATGATTGCTAGATGAAAATAATATGCTGTTGGAGGGACCGATTAGGCTGCAGATCAAAATTGAAGGCAAGACGCTGAGGAGATCATTCCTAAGACAATTCAGTGCAGGTGTGACTGTAATAGAATAGGCTATGTGTCTACAAAGGCCAGCAGTGGTCATGAAAATTAAAAAGCGTGATCAGAAGTTTAGGAAACAGTCAGGTAATTTTTACGTGGAAATTATTTAGTTCTGTCCCATCAGTATTGTTGAATCTTACTGATGCGAGTTTGGTTTACTTGAATGTGTGATGGAATAATGAGTGCCTCAGTGGAACTGTATAGTTATAGTATGACGTAGAGATTAGTGAGTATCGTAGTCAGTGTTTTGGGGACGTCACAACGGTTTTACTTGCGTTTCAGACAACCTGGGGTGCATTGGGTGAGTTAGGAGTGGGGAGACGTAGAGCAGTTCAGTCGAGACAGCATCGTGACCGCGAATATTTGCGGCATTTTGAGGGCGAAGTTAAGTTGTTGATTAAGAACCTATAGTGGGCATTAGAATTGAACAACTTACATACAATGCCACCCTCATCCCAATCAAAGATACGGTATCTTGTCCAAAATATTTCATTCCAGATGGAGAGTAATATGTGCACCAGGTATAGCTGAAGTAGATTCAGAGTTCTAGGAGGATCTTTTTACCCGCGACTTTTACCGTGTACGCACTCTTCACGTGTATTTCACATGTATTTAACATACATTTCTGATATCTGTACGCTTATTTCACTTGTACCTCATAGCGAACTTTGCCCTGCAGATTCGTATTCATGTTTCTCAAACTTTATGACGTCGTATGTTCCCAACAATGCGTCGTACAGTGGTACAATATTGCAGGTATATCCAGTGGCATAAGTGGAGACTGCCAGCAAAATATATTAATAATAGACTTAGTACTATAGAAGTAATACATTGAAACGTTATGCATGACGACATAGTTTTTCGAGCATCTCAGTATTTACCACGTAATACCTCCTGAACTGTTTATAGTACAGTCACATGTTTTTGAAGATACAATCAGTGGAATATGTGTTACGAATGAACTTAGTAAATAAGTAGTAAATGAAAATGTCATGCCTGATGCGGTAGTTTTACTGCATGAACAGAGAGAATGCAGGAAGAAATAAACTGTTTTCATCTTATCATTTTGTGGTGGGTGTCATGGAGAAAAAGTCTCGTAAAGGTTTGAAATGCGTAAAGTTTATTGCAAGTTACAAAGAGCTCTCATTACTCTCATTACAAAATACCGGACGAATAAAGTCTGGTTATATCCCCTTTGTTAGCTACGATACTAATTTTACACCCCTCTCCCCCAAAAAACTTACGTGAGAGAAGTGATTCTTTTCCAACAGCAATTATTTCTTGACAGTAAGTGATATGTGTACCAAGTCTGACTGAAAACGATCCAGTGGTTTAGGCGGAGATGTGAAAGTTACATACACACATCCACTTCCGTAACATAAGGAATGTTCAAATGAAAAGTACCTAAACGTCGTAATAACCAAACTGAATGAAATTTACTTGTGCCGGTTTGGAATAGTAGTGAGACATCTAGATAATGCAAAGAATGTGTCGTCACCTCGACCTAAAAAATTCAAAGCTGTGCCCTCAGAAGGCAACGTGACGCTCACCGTCTCGATGTGCGTGGTTCAATTCTCATCGAATTCCTCGAGCGCCGGAAAACCATTGTCACTCAGGCGTAATTTGTGACACACGGTAGCCCACACAGGTCCTGGGAGAGAAAACGGCCTCGGGTGCTCACAGAGGGAGTGATTCTGTTCCGCCGGCCGCGGTGGTCTAGCGGTTCAGGCGCTCAGTCCGGAACCGCGCGACTGCTACGGTCGCAAGTTCGAATCCTGCCTCGGGCATGGAGGTGTGTGATGTCCTTAGGTTAGTTAGGTTTAAGTAGTTCTAAGTTCTAGGGGACTGATGACCACAGATGTTAAGTCCCATAGTGCTCAGAGCCATTTGAACCATTTGATTCTGTTCCACGATAACGCGTGTCCACACATCTGCAAGGTCACACAGACTGTAATGGCCAAGTTCCACTGCGAACAACTTGGGAATTCGCCCTACAGCCCAGATACGTCCCCCGTGTTTGGTGCGCTAAAAAGAACATTTCAGAGGGAAGCGCTTCATCTGAGATGGCGAACTGAAGGACAAAAAGGAGGAATGGTTCCTGTCAAAGCCGCAGGAATTCTGCGAACGGGGAATACTTCAGCTAGTGAAACAGTGGGATAGTCGTGTCCAAGCCTCATAATCATTGCGTTGGAATTAAGACGTGAGTTATACCAATACTGTAGTTTTTTACCTTTTCTTTTGACTACTCCTCATGTACGTAGATTTTTTTATCTGGAGCTGATGTGAACATTCCTAATTTTTGACAGGAGATGTAAAACAGTCCGTAAAAGCAACTTTTGCATTAAAATCATAATGCCACATATTTTCCACTGTAAATATCAATTTAGTATTGCTGATATAATTTTAAGTTAGGTCTGTTAACTCAGACTTCTTCAGATTCCGTAAATGAAAGTGCGAGTATTTGGAACGTATATGAGCGATGCTGCGGCTCGCATTGGTGCTGTTTGTAGGCTTTCGTCCTCTGTTGGAGGCCAGACCCTATCGTTTAGTTGACATGGTTGCGGTTGTTTGTCTTCGTCTCGTGTTGACTGGTGCCACATGGTTTCGCAAGCATTGCCTGTCCACGGTTATCGATATGTAGTAACTGTGGCCCTATCTTTGGGGCGACGTCGTGGTTCTTCTGGGTCGTGTCAGTATGCACTTCGGTTGGGGACTCAGGAGAAGCCAGGTCCGCGCAGTGCAAGAACACGCCAGGACCTCTGGCGGCGGGCATGGACTGCCGGATCGAACGCCTCTGCTCACGCGGGTGCGCGACCTCGTCGTACACCGGACCATGCAAGCTTTAAGTTGAGTGAATTTGGTGGATTCAAGTAGAGAAACCTCCACCAATGTGAGATCTTGCGATTCTCCAGGCCGGCCGGTGTGGCAGAGCGGTTCTAGGCGCTTCAGTTTGGAACCGCGCGACCGCTACGGTCGCAGGTTCGAATCCTGCCTCGGGCATGGATGTGTGTGATGTCCTTAGGTTAGGTAGGTTTAAGTAGTTCTAAGTTCTAGAGGACTGATGACCGCAGATGTTAAGTCCCATAGTGCTCAGAGCCGTTTGAACCATTTTTCGATTCTCCAGTTACTAGGGTTCGTGTTGCTGCTCCTAGTGTTTCCAAGGCGTAGAGCAGCGAGTGGAGTGCTTGCGGAAGGAGGATCTGACTAGCTTTCCTGACTTGTAATTACTGTTTATTGTGTTCAGTTTGTTTTTATTTGTTAAGTTCAAGCAGCGGTAATTTTTCTTGTCTGGTGGCTGCTAACGCCCCAGTTACCTGCTCGGGGGGTTAGTGTATGTAACAGCAGTGTACGTTTCCTCGCCTTGCCGCTGCTGTCCGGTGAGGCGGGTAGTTTTGATAGTTTTCTTAATTGTAGGTTGGTTGATGATTTTCTACTCTGGTGGTAGTAATTCGTTTCTCGTTCTGGGCTCTCTACGCACAGTGTTCTGCGACGGAGTCCAGACCACCGGTTCCGACTTTTGCGTATTTTTACATCCTTGCATTTGGTTTACTGGACGTCAGGTAGCCTCAGCAAGATTATCATTAGTCATTCGTTAGACTGCCACTAGTCTGAGTTATCATCCTGTGAAGTGAATGCAACTCTTGGCAGCCTATCTCATCGCCTGAGAACGTGTTTTTTGCCGGGCCTGCTCAGAAGTCGATTCCTGGTGCACCATCTGTGACTGGCCCTTGTGTTTCATTATTGTACGAGGGCGTTTGAAAAGTTCGTGGAAAAATAAAAACTACTTACGCGTTTGACGTAAACCTTTTTTATTTTTCAACATAGTTTCCTTTCAGATTTATACAATTCGTCCAATGCTTTTCTAATTTGTTGATCCCTTACGAATAAAAGGAATTGTCCAAGTCTGCAAAATAGCTATTAGTTGCTGCAATCACCTCCTCGTTTGAATAAAATCTTTGTCCCGCTAGCCATTTCTTCAAATAGGGGAACAAACAGAAGTTCGAGGGAGCCAAGTCACGAGAATAGGGGAGATGTGAAAGGAGTTGGAATCATATTTCCATTGATTTTGCGACCACAACTGCGAAGGTGTGTGCTGGTTCATTGTCGTGATGGAAAAGGACATTTTTGCTGTCCAGTCGCCAGCGTGTTTCTTGCTCGGTTTTCAAACGTCCAATAACTATCAGTAAAATGCACCTGTAATAGTTTTACCCTTTGCCAGATAGTCGATGAGGAATATCCCTTGCGAATCCCAAAATACAGTCGCCATAACCATTCCGGCCGAAGGAATGGTCTTCGCCTTTTTAGGTGCATATTCTCCCTTGGTAACCCATTGTTTAGATTGTTCTTTGGTCTCAGAAATATAGTAATGTATCCATGTTTCATCCGCAGTGACGAAACGACACTTTCAGTCCTGCGGATTGTTCCTGAACAGCTGCAAAGCATCCTTGCAACACTTCACACGATTCCGTTTTTGGTCAAGCGTGAGCAATCGCGGAACCCATCTCGCAGATAGCTTTCTCATGTCCAAATGTTGATGCCAAATAATATGTACCCGTTCATTCGAGATGCCCACAGCAGTAGCACTCTCACAGACCTTAACTCTTCTGTCAACCATCACCGTATCATGGCTTTTGTCAATGATTTCTGGAGTCGTAACCTCCAGAGCGCGTCCAGAACGTTCAGCATCACTTGTGCCCATAGGCCACTCCAAAAAGTTTGAAGCCCCTTATAAACTGTTTTAATCGAAGGTGCAGAGTCACCGTAATGTTTATCAGGCTTCTCTTTAGTCTCCTGAGGTGTTTTGCCTTTCATAAAGTAATGTTTAATCACCACACGTAATTCTTTTCCGTCCATTTTTTGATAATCACTCGACTTCCTTGATTCACACGAAAGGCAAAAACAAATAAATAGACCAATATGGCTGAAACGTGGAGTGCGTTCTTTCCAAAGATGCTACTAACTAAACATGACCTCGATACGTGCTGGTGGTGCCATCTCTCTGACTTTTCACGGACTTTTCAAACGCCCCTCGTATTTGCTGTTTTATTATTTGTTTCTAAATTTTTTATGTAGTTGCCATTCTTGGCGTTTTGGTGATCAGTGCTTGTCCTTTTAAATTGACCTTTGCTGTTGTATTTGCTGTTTTACTGTATGTTTTTTTTAAATTTTTTATATAGTTGCCATTACAATAGGTTTAAATGGTTGTGCTACCAATTTTACCAACATTTTGTCTCACTTGTTTGGTGATCAGTTGCTTGTCCTTTTAAATTACCCTTTGCTGTTGTATTTGCTGTTTCACTGTATGTTTGTTTAAAATTTTTTAGATAACTGCCATTACAACAGGTTTAAATGGTTGTGCTAGAATGTTTACCATCATTTTGTTTCACTCGTTTGATGATCAGTTGCTTGTCTTTTTAAATTAACCTTTGCTATTGCATTGCTGTTTTACATTGTGTTTGTTAAACTTTTTTAATAATTGCCGTTCTTGGCGTTAAAGGCCTTTAGCCGTGACTGTGGTTACTTGCTTTAAAATTCTAAATGGGATCACACTGGCTTGTTTTTAAAACATTATTTGCTGCGTCTGTATTTTATGCTCATTTGGTAAATTGTGACGCACTGAAAGCACTTTTAATTACACAGTTGTTTATTCTTTCATTTATAACGTGTCGTATCTTTATTTATTGCTGAGTCGGGAATTACCGTTTTAAAATAAATGAGTGTAATTCCAAAAGGGAACCAACAGTAACAGATTATGGCCCCGTCCACAATCGTAACCAAATCCTCCCTTCCTTGACTACCAGGTTTCAGTATACTTATGTATATATAAATAATATGGACAAGCTGTTGGTAGTAGAAAATTTTGCTTTCAAAGATACATACTGATAGGGACGCAAGGTACACTAAAAACCTTCTACCTATTCATTACGTATGGTTTCTTTTGAATTGGCATTCAAGATGAATGTGGCATTTATATACATCATCTTATCAAAGGCTAAGCTTTGTATCACTGACAATAGATTGTAATGTTTAATATTTATCTAAGGCCGCACCCATGCTCCGCAAGCCATATTAATGCGCGTGGGGCTGAGCATTTTGTGTACGATTGTTGCTTCCCCGCATTCCTGGTCTAGTAGCGAGTGGAGTTGAATGAACAAGTCCATGACGCTTTATACCTTACTAAACAAACATGTAAGAAAAAAATTTGGTTCAAATGGCCCTGAGCACTATGGGACTTAACTGCTGAGGTCATCAGTCCCCTAGAACTTAGAACTACTTAAACCTAAATAACCTAAGGACAACACACACATCCATTCCCGAACCTACGACCGTAGCAGTCGCGCGGCTCCCGACTGTAACGCTTAGAACCGCACGGCCACTCCGGCCGGCTCAGACATGTAAGAAAATACGTTGTTCTTCTGTGGATCTTCTATATCTCCTCTATAAATTTTATCAGGTGAGGGTTCCATACTGGCGAGCAGTATTCAAATAACAATGAAATGAGGGTTTCGTAAGCTGCCTTTTTCGTAGGTGGACTACAATTCTTGAGGAATTTCCGTTGCCATTTGCTTTTCCTAAGATTAATTTTACGGGCTCGTTCCATTTTAAATCGCTCCCATATTTAATTCGGGGACTCTTTCCTGTAATTGTTTAGCTTTCGTCTGATTATACAACAACGGGATTTCTCACTATTTACATGTAATATTTACAATTGCTCATTTTGAGGTTACCGAGCGAGCTGGCGCAGTGGTTAGCACACTGGATTCGCATTCGGGAGGACGACGGTTCAATCTCAGGTCCGGCCATTCTGATTTAGGTTTCCCGTGATTTTCCTAAATCGCTCCAGGCCAGTGCCGGGATGGTTCCTTTGAAAGGGCACGGCCGACTTCCTTCCCCGTCCTTTGGAACTCGCTGTCTAGTCTCCTCCCCCAAACAACCCAACCCTCAGTTTGAGGTTCAATCCGAAACCCAGTACCAAACGTTGATCCTACGCACGGCTTTCCGTATTTTTCTCTGATTTAACATTATCCGTTACCTTGTGAAATATTGTTTCCTGTAAATCTAAAGTTTGTGTGTAATTATTTAAACTTTTCGTGTGTCGAGATGCGCCAGAGTGGTTGGCGGGAATGGTGTGTGTGTGTGGAGGCCATTATTGGAATACAGGGTTTTTAACCGAGAAGGGTGTCACCATCGCCGTGGTTAGACCCCTAAATAATAAATAAATACTGGGAAAGTGATGAAGTATCTTTATAAAAGTGATCAGTGACGTTACTAGTGCCGATATTTAGTTTCGCGTCTACCGCGCCGGCCTAACCATGGATTGCAGTGTTGGATGCAGTGATGGATTAGCGTGTGACGATAACGGCAAATGAAGAAAGCCTGTGCTGAGATTAGTCGTAATTAGATATGTATGACGAAGGCAGTTGCTGTCTCCCTTTTGTGTTTTGAAAAGAACATAAGTTCGTAATTAGTAAAACTGTGTTGGTATTCCTTATTACCATACATTCAGTATTGTATTATTGAACAGGACGAACTGGAAAGTAACAACATCCGTAGCAGTCAATTCCAATTACCAGCACCATTAGGTTCACGGTCATGTTAATAATAAATATTTGGCTGCTATCGGGTCGGGATAAAAACGGAGGTGTTACACGTTCTTGTGAAGTGCCTTTCAGGAAACGTTTATGTTTGGGTCGCTGGACTAAAACTTGAGCCACGTAAGCTGGCGGGAACACGGCCGCAGCAAACAGTAGGGCGGTAACGCTTGTATTTCAGGAATGTAAATTCCCCGGCATCTGCGTGCGGTGCGACCACTTACGGTGATATATCGTCTCTCTTTGTGGGCGCGGAGTGCCGGTAACGAACGGGATGCACGAGGGACACGCCTACATCGAGTTGTTTATCTATTCAGCCGGCTGCAAAGACAGAGGGAAGCGGGTCACTCTAATTAAAGCAGACGTTGCTCCAGTCGCTTAATGAGCAACAGCCGGCAAGCTATTGGACTGCGAGAGCGGCGGACGTTCCGTCGGCATTGCGTGCCTTGCACTACGCTACACTACATTAGACTACACTGCGAGTTGTACACAGCAAACTGCTGCCGGTTAAAATGTGGGCCGCAGAGACAGCTGGCTCTATTCAGCCGCCGTCAAAGTCGCTGCCGGATACTCGTACGCAAGCGACACGGACGCGCAGTTATCTCTCAGCTCAAAGCGCACGGTTCAGCCGAAATTGCCGAATGGCACCGCCGTCCAATGTGTGTAAAACTTGGCAATGAATGGAGATCTGAAGCATTTTTTTCCGGCTATGACAGGTACTCGTTGCTAGTGGGAAAAGAGGAAATTCGTTGGGAGAAGAATGTAATGAATGGGTTCAAATGGTTCAAATGGATCTGAGCACTATGCGACTTAACTTCTGAGGTCATCAGTTGCCTAGAAAGTAGAACTAATTAAACCTAACTAACCTAAGGACACACATATCCATGCCCGAGGCAGGATTCGAACCTGCGACCGTAGCGGTCACGCGGATCCAGACTGAAGCGCCTAGAACCGCACGGTCACACCGGCCGGCTAATGAATGGGGATAACAGTTACTGCCGGGGCAAAGTAGTGAATTGGTCATCATCTTCGATCAACATACTGTGACTTTGCTGCAATGAAGCTTCTCTTGATAATTCGATATCATAATAAGGAACGAGCGTACTCTACAGATTCAAATCACTAAAGCTCTTTGCTGCTGATCATGTCTGGCTCTTGTCGATTTGTGTTTTCAAGTTTCATGTGGAAGTTTGCCAAAACATTATGACGACCTGCTTAATAGCTTTTTTGACTGTCTTTGGAACGAAATACATCACTGATTCTGCGTATCAGTAATCTGACAGTTTGTTAGTAGATTTGTGGCAGTATATGGCATCAAATGTGTACGCACAGGCCACGTAATTTGCGTAAATAACGGGCCGCTGATTTGTTTACTCGGTGATAACGCCCCATAACAACCCAACTGGTTGCCATAGGATTTACAAGAGACGAATTTGGTCGCTGAGACACCAACGTTAGTTCGCTATAATGCTCCTCAAACCTCCGTAGAACTGTTCTGCCTCCGAGACATGGATAGGTACACTGCTGATGACATCGCCATCGCGTATGACATCAAGCATGAAGGAATACAGGTGGTACCACCAGTCCCATCAAGCGATGGGGAACGTCTCCCATAGTATAAACTCCTCCCACCAGCCGTGTGAGGGTTCTAGGCGCTTCAATCCGGAACCACGCTGCTGCTACGGTCGCAGGTTCGAATCCTGCCTCGGGCATGGATGTGCGTGATGTCCTTAGGTTAGTTAGGTTTACGTAGTTCTTAGTCTAGGGGACTGATGATCTCAGATGCTATGTCCCATAGTGTTTAGAGTCATTTGAACCATATGAACCAGCCGTGTCCGTGGCGCACTGTTCGTGACGCGTCTGTGGAGACGACCATCGACCTAGTGTAGAAAAAATGGGATTCACATGAAGAGCTGACACGTTTTCATTGGTTGGCGATCGAATGCAGATGGTCCCGTGCCCACTGCAATCGCAGCTGAGGATGTCTTCAGGCCAACAAGTGAACACGTAGGCGTGGTCTGCTGCGGAGCTCAATGTACTATGAACAGTGTACTCTGAAACACTTTTGCGTGGACCAGCATTGTGTTCTTTGGGCAGAGATGCCACAGATCACCATCTACCCTACTTTACAGAGCATACAAGTCTCCGGACTCCACGTTCTGTGAAGGGTCGTGGACGTCTAAACAATTAGCGACTATTGGTAGTTTCAATGTCCTTCTAGCTCTTTGCATATATGCTCAAGACAGTAGTACGTGAAGATTCGACCAGCTTCACCGTTTTCAAGATGATTGTTCAGAGGCTCCGCATAATATTAATCTGCCCTTTGTGAAAATCGCTTATCTCAGTGGATTTCCCATTGGCAGCCCATATCTACGCTAAGGTGTTGTCCCATCTGTGCCGGCTCCGCTTACATACTTCTCTTACCGCGTGACGTGCTCACGACCCCACCAGATGGCAACCAGTGTCGCCATAGGCAGTGGTCATAAACTTCTGGCTCATCAGTGAACACGGGTGAAATGTCGAATAAATGCAGTTCCTGTGACAACACTCCAGATATCCATACGATCAGTCACACTTTCCATATTAACACCTGAAAACTATAGTGCTAAGTATAATATACATGCATAAATTGTGCTAATTAAGATATGCACAACGATGAAAAATATCTAGGAAATGTGTTGCGAGTATCCGGCTTCTTCTGCGTTTCAACACCAAAACAGTGAACAGATCCCCACAAATAGATCTTGAAAGCAGACGACAACGCTCGTGGAGAAACGTATCAATAACAGCAGACAGAAAACCGAAAAGCGCCCCCTGACTTAGCACGCATATAGATGGCAAAGGTCAGGGTTTAGACATCATTCAAGAACTTTATCTGTTAGAGCCGAATCGTCATGGAGAACCTGATACATATGACAACAGAGCAGGCGAAGGTATTAACATAGACATTAAATTAGCAAACAGAAGAGCTGTAAACAAAATTCCTGAGTGGACAGTCCAATCTCAGTTAAACAGCAGTGATTGCAACATAATTAAATTCACGGTAATCCATAGAAATAATGCCTATCAGAACCTAAATGAGGCAGAAAAATTTAACCTTACAAAAGCGAATTGGAACAAGTTACTTGAAACGGTATCTAGCGTCAATATTATATCAGGCACTGTAGATCTGAGGGTTCAGGCATTACAGAAACTAGTACAAATCTTCCAACACGAATGCATAAAAACTACTATCACATCAGTAAAGAAAGTGCACACTCGAGATGACGGACATTGGACGATGTACAAGGCGAGCTAGAAGAGACTGTCACGGGTCCCCCTCTGCAGCCATCAAGGCAACCCGACTTTCACATGACAGAAACCTCAAATGCCAATACCAAGAAATGCTTAATCAACACAAAGAGGTGCAATGAGAAAGCTACCTGAAAACAGCTGAAGACTAATGTGTGGGGTAAATTGTAAACAATGATACAAAAAGAATAAAAAATCCAAAAATAGCAGATGACCACTTGCTTGGCAGGCTCCTCCTGGATGACGATTAAGAGGACAACAAAGCCCACAGGCGATGTTGATAGGCGCTAAACAAACATACACCAATATTTTAATAATCAAATCATTCGCAAAAGAAGTAGCCCTAGCCATAATGAAATTGAAAACGGAAAAGCTCCAACATCAGTTAATATTTATGCTGAATTTCTCAAACAAATAAAAGCACAAAGTGTTTTATTCATAACCAGACCACTCAACGAATCCTTGAAACTGGAAAATTAGAAAAAGCTGTTACAATAAAAAACTCCAAGGCCTAAGATTCGGCTAATCCTAAGAGCTATAGACCAATCTGTTTCATTAACGCGCTTGCAAATTCTGACGCGGTGGGTAAATAATCGCATGGGTGTTACTTCCGTTAAGCAGTTATGTGAAAATACACTTAAGTTGATTGAGTATACTTGACACCTGTTTCAGCTGTTTACAAGAGGCTGAAAACTAATTTTGCGGTTAGCCAGAGAGCGATGGAAAACATACTGAAAATAATTTCCAGTCTGCAAGTCCTCATTACGCTATGTGCTCACTGTAAGAAAATGTTCTTACTTGCTATTTACTCAGTGGGATGAGGAACTATCACTATTAATAAAAATTTTTAGTTTTAACTGGTTGTTATTCAGTAAAAGTTCACACGCACAGAATGCAGGTCTTAGTATTCTCTCTAATATACCCATCGGGAACAGCACTATTACTCTTTCGGAGGCGACCTCTACGAGAATTACCAAATAAAATGGTCTATGGCCCTGACTTCTAATCACCAAAAATTAACAGCTAGCATTAAAAGTGGAAAATAATCTTTCCACTTGCCACGCGATTTTGTCATTATTAAGGGCAGCACACAAATAGTTACTTCCGTGAAATCTAACAAGGGGAGGCCCCGACGTTTGGAACGCGGATTTACTGCAAACTTCGTACATTCGTAGTACTCCATGTGCACAACAAAGTGTGTAACCAGTAGCGCGTATTCTCAAGCATTATTAAGAAAATCCCAAGATAATTTCGGTCGTCAAATATACACCTGTGCGAAGCCATTTTTACCAAGAAGCGGCGGCAGCTGATTGGTAGCCGGCACGGTAGCTCAGCGTGTTCGGTCAGAGGGTTAGCTGCCCTCTGTAATAAAAAAAGTGAGTTAATCGATCAACAACGAACTTAAACGGATGTCTTACGACGTCCGCCCCGAGCAGATGGAACGAACTAAAGCGAACAATATGAGATTTAAAAAAAAAAAAAAAAAGTGGTTGGCTTTCAAGCGCCGTAATCACTGGATCGAGTCCCGTTCGTCTGTGTTTTTTTCTTTCTTTTTATTTTCAACACAGTCATTTTCTTTACTATTTATATTACAATTGATATAATGGGGAAAAGCCGTGTAATCGGATGAACTTTAATTAAATTTGCAATGCTATTTGGCAGTCTACTAATTTTTATTATCACAAATAATGCAATATTCATAACTATAGACTAGTAAACGACCAAACGCATAAAGTGATACTGAAAATGTACGCTTGTCCGTGATTTGAGAATTCCCTTATACCAGGAAGGAGCCCGAAACGACTTGTTATCTCCAAGTTTTGAGCGGCACAGACGGCTTTCGAAATATGTACAATTAATCGTCGCCTTCGACAAAACGAGTACAAGTTGCTGGATGGTATTTTTCGTAAAAACATGGAAAACATAAAGTTAAACGGCACCAGCTGCACTGAATAAAAGCTATGTTTCCGCATACGCAATGTCTTTTGACGTTTTCCGCGGAAAAACAAACCTCGTTCATATTTTCAAAAACCTGTCTTTCAGACGATAATTTGGAAGCAAACCATGCATAACGCAGTATTTCCTTAAAAATCGGGGCTGATAATTGGTTATGCAGTATGTATTTCAATAGCGTCTTCCGAGAAGCAAGTTCTCTTTCGATTAAATACGGACAGTTTCGAAGACACGGGCAAGCATACATTTTCAGTATCACTTTTTGCGTTTGGTCGTTTACTAGTCGATAGTTACGAATATTCTATTATTTGTCATGACAAAAAGTAGTAGCCTGCCAAATAACATTGTAAATTTAATAAAAGTTCATCCGATTACACGTATTTTTCCCATTATATCAACTGTAAAAAATGGCTCTGAGCACTATGGGACTTAACTGCTGAGGTCATCAGTCCGCTAGAACTTAGAACTACTTAAACCTAACTAACCTAAGGACATCACACACATCCATGCCCGAGGCAGGATTCGAACCTGCGACAGTAGCGGTCGCGCGGTGCCAGACTGTAGCGACTAGAACCGCTTGGCCACTCCGGCCGGCATCAATTGTAACATAAATAGTGAAGAAAATGACTGTGTTGAACATAAAAAAATAAAAAAAAACTGACGAACGGAACTCGATCCAGTGATCCAGCGGCTTGAACGCCAAACGGTTTTTTAAAAAGAAAATACATTTTGTTCTATATTGTTCGTTGAAATTGTTCAGTGCGGACGTCCCATGACGACACACGTTCAGTTAGTTCGTTGATCCGTTCGCTCAGTTTCTTTATCAAAAAGGGTAGCTAACGCTCTGACCGAACACGCTGAGCCACCGTGCCGGAACCAATCGGATGCAGCCGTTTCATGGTATAAAGGGCCACGCACAGGTATATATTTGACGGCCGAAATTATCTTGCGATTTTCTCAGTAACGCCTGAGAAGTACGCGCTACTGCTTACACATTTTGTTGTCCTCATGGAGTACTACGAACGTACGAAGTTTACAGTAAATCCGCGTTCCAAACGTTGTGGCCTCCCCTTGTAAGTGATCCAGGACGATGTACTGTGCTCGTGATTTCACCTCCTACTTTGACCGAAAACGCTTTTGGTATTTGCTCAGCTCTGATGTCATTCGAGGCACAGCGCACGCAAGCATTCGACAGACGCGGACAGATTGATATCTTGGTGCCAAGTGTCTCTTCTAACTGCCTTTGCCTCTGGCATGGATGTGTGTGATGTCCTTAGGTTAGTTAGGTTTAAGTAGTTCTAAGTTCTAGGGGACTGATGACCTGAGAAGTTAAATCCCATAGTGCTCAGAGCCATTTGAACCATTCAACTGCCTCTCTGGCTGTATTTATATATGTTTACAACGGACCGCCAAATGAACATCTGCTATCAACCGCCTAGGCACAGGTAGCAGCAACTAAATGGCAGTTTTAGAACTTGTGTTAATTAACATCTCTGTTGTTTAACCAATTAAAATCTTCTTGATTTTCATATAAATAGAGTTCAGTTTGCTATAGTTCCTGAAGAAGTTTTAGCTTGACTGCATTTAAACCTTGCCTCGTTAATATTCCTTGTAATTATTGTTATTTACAATACAGCTATATTATATCATGAATGTAATCTAGTGCTGTAAATAGAACTTTCTACTGTTGTTGTTGTGGTCTTCAGTCCTGAGACTGGTTTGATACAGCTCTCCATGCTAATCTATCCTGGGCAAGCTTCTTCTTCTCCCAGTACTTACTGCAACCTACGTTCTTCTGAATCTGCTTAGTGCATTCATCTCTTGGTCTCCTTCTACGATTTTTACCGTCCCCGCTGGCCTCCAATACTAAATTGGTGATGCCTTGATGCCTCAGAATATGTCCTACCAACCGATCCCTTCTTCTAGTCAAGTTGTGCCACAAACTTCTCTTCTCCCAAATACTATTCAATACCTCCTCATTAGTTACATGATCTACCCATCTAATCTTCAACATTCTTCTGTAGCACCACATTTCGTAAGCTTCTATTCTCTTCTTGTCCAAATTATTTATTGTCCATGATTCACTTCCATACATGGCTACACTCCACACAAATACTTTCAACAACGACTTCCTGACACTTAAATCTATACTCGATGTTAACAAATTTCTCTTCTTCAGAAACGCTTCCCTTGCCATTGCCAGTCTACATTTTATATCTTCTCTACTTCGACCATCATCAGTTATTTTGCTCATCAAATAGCAAAACTCCTATATTACTTTAAGTGTCTCATTTCCTAATCTAATTCCCTCGGCATCACACGACTTAATTCGACTACATTCCATTATACTCGTTTTGCTTTTGTTGATGTTCATCTTATATCCTCCTTTCAAGACTCTGTCCATTCCGTTCAACTGCTCTTCCAAGTCCTTTGCTGTCTCTGACAGAATTACAATGTCTCCAGCGAACCTCAAAGTTTTCATTTCTTCTCCGTGGATTTTAATACCTACTGCAAATGTTTCTTTTGTTTCCTTTACTGCTTGCTCAATATACAGATTGAATAACATCGGAGAGAGGCTACAACCCTGTCTCACTCCCTTCCCAACCACTGCTTCCCTTTCATGCCCCTCGACTCTAATAACTGCCATCTGGTTTCTGTACAAATTGTAATTAGCCTTTCGCTCCCTGTATTTTACCCCTGCACCTTTAGAATTTGAAAGAGAGTATTCCAGTCAACACTGTCAAAAGCTTTCTCTAAGTCTACAAATGCTAGAATCGTAGGTTTGCATTTCCTTAATTTTTTTCTAACATAAGTCGTAAGGTCAGTATTGCCTCACGTGTTCCAACATTTCAACGGAATCCAAACTGTTATTCCTCGAGGTCGGCGTGTACCAGTTTTTCCATTCGACTGTAAAGAATTCGCGTTAGTATTTTGCAGCCGTGACTTATTAAACTGATAGTTCGGTAATTTTCACATCTGTCAACACCTGCTTTCTTTGGATTTGGAATTATTATATTTTTCTTGAAGTCTGAGGGTATTTCACCTGTCTCACACATCTTGCTCACCAGATGGTAGAGTTTTGTCAGGACTGGCTCTCCCAAGGCCGTCAGTAGTTCTAATGGAATGTTATCTACTCCCGGGGCCTTGTTTTGACTCAGGTCTTTCAGTGCTCTGTAAAACTCTTCACGCAGTATCGTATCTCCCATTTCTTCTTCATCTACATCCTCTTCCATTTCCATAAAATTGTCCTCAAGTACATCGCCCTTGTATAGACCCTCTATATGCTCCTTCAATCTTTCTGCTGTCCCCTCTTTGCTTAGAACTGGGTTTCCATCTGAGCTCTTGATATTCACACAAGTGGCTCTCTTTTCTCCAAATGTCTCTTTAGTTATCATGTAGGCTGTATTTATCTTACCCCTAGTGAGATAAGCCTCTACATCCTCACATTTGTCCTCTAGTCATGCCTGCTTACCCATTTTGCACTTCCTGTCGATCTTATTTTTGAGACGTTTATATTCCTTTTGGCCTGCTTCATTTACTGCATTTTTTATATTTTCTCCTTTCATCAATTAAATTCAATATTTCTTCTGTTACCCAAGGATTTCTAATAGTCCTCGTCTTTTTACCTACTTGATCCTCTGCTGCTTCACTACTTCATCCCTCAGAGCTACTGTATTTCTTTCCCCCATTCCTGTCAATTGTCCCCTTATGCTGTCCCTGAAACTCTGTACAACCTCTGGTTAAGTCAGTTTATCCAGGTCCCATCTCCTTAAATTCCCACCTTTTTGCAATTTTGCAGTTTTAATCTACAGTTCATAACCAATAGATTGTGGTCGGGGTCCACATCTGCCCCTGGAAATGTCCTACAATTTAAAGCTGGTTCCTAAATCTCTGTCTTTCCATTACATAATCTATCTGATACCTTTTAGTATCTCCAGGATTCTTCCATGTATACAACCTCCTTTTATGATTCTTGAACCAAGTGTTAGCTATGATTAAGTTATGCTCTGTGCAATATTCTAACAGATGGCTTCCTCTTTCATTTCTTAGCCCTAATCCATATTCACCTACTATATTTCCTTCTCTCCATTCTCCTACTGTCGAATTCCAGTCACCCATGACTATTAAATTTTCGTCTCTCTTCACTACCTGTATAATTTCTTTTATCTCATCATACATTTGTTCAATTTCTTCGCCATCTGCAGAGCTAGTTGGCATATAAACTTGTACTACTGTAGTAGGCATGGGCTTCGTTTCCATCTTGACCACTATAATACGTTCACTATGCTGTTTGTAGTAGCTTACCCGCACTCCTATTTTTTATTCATTATTAAACCTACTCCTGCATTACCCCTATTTGATTTTGTATTTATAACCCAGTATTCACCTGACCAGAAGTCTTGTTCCTCCTGCCACCGAACTTCACTAATTCCCACTACATCTAACTTTAACCTATCCATTTCCCTTTTTAAATTTTCTGACCTGTCTGCCCGATTAAGGGATCTGACATTCCAGTAGAGTGCCAGATTTCTTTCTCCTGATGACGACGTCCTCATGAGTAGTCCCCACCCGGAGGCCCGAATGGGGGACTATTTTACCTCCGGAATATTTTACTCAAGAGGACGCCATCATCATTTAACCATACAGTAAAGCTGCATGCCCTCGGGAAAAATTACGGCTGTAGTTTCCCCTTGCTTTCAGCCGTTCGCAGTAACACAACAGCAAGGCCGTTTTGGTTAATGTTGCAAGGCCAGATCGGTCAATCATCAAGACTGGTGCTCCTGCAACTACTGAAAAGGCTGCTGCCCCTCTTCAGGAACCACACGTTTGTCTAGCCCCTCAACAGTTACCCCTCCGTTGTGGTTGCACCTACGGCACGGCTATCGGTATCGTTGAGGCACGCACGCCTCCCCACCAACGGCAAGGTCCATGGTTCATGGGGGGACTTTCCACTACAAATACGAATGATACCGAATCTATTATAGATAAGAACGTTTTTGTTCCAATTCTGGTTTTTAGTAAATAACTCAAAAACTAATAGAGGTAGCTTATTGATGTCACATATGTATTGGTTATATATGAAACTATGGCTACATATGAAATTTCATCTTTCCGAGTCCAACATTTAGCGCCTTCAATTTTCCGTGAAAACACCAATTTTGGTCAAAATATTGCTCCGATCATTCTGATACTTGGCAATGTTAACATTAATATACTGAAGCGTACACTGACAAACTTTGGAAAAGATATTTTAATTTTTAATTTCATTTTTAGATTATTGTGGAATACTTTATATGTTGAGCACAGGCACTTTATGATGACGTGGCGCTGGATTAGTGAATTGGGTAAGCCACAGCAACTCTTGCTCGCCACTGTACCTCTTACAAAGACACAGCACTTGTTTAGCCTCTGTGAGGGGTTACATTAGGTCAGAGATCTTCATGGATTTGTTTAGCGTCAATTTAGTTTTAGAAAAGTGAAATGTATTGAATATCAATTTAACAAGGCGATCGAAACAGTAGACACATGTAGCAAAAAATCATGCAGTAGTAATCTTAATTGTTTGACGATTTACAGGGGTCTGATATGGTTGCTCAGATTAGTGACCTACACAATCCCCAGTGTCTATATTACTGATTCATAGATGATTGATGGGGTACAGTTTTGAAATGGTCAGCCGACATGCAAAACATAATGAAAATAACTACCTAAGGTTGCCCACAAGGGTCGATTTGTTGGCAAGTACTTTGGGATTTAGTAGCTGAATCACTCTCGGAAGAAGATGACCAAGGATGACGAGGTGCTGGCGTAAGGCGATAACGTCTATGCTTTGGTGATGGGGAACTCAAGAGCTCAGCTGCAGGAGATGGAGTCTTCTGTCGGATGCAAGGATGCTGCTTAAACAACAAACTAAACATAGCCCCATAGAAAACCTAACACATACTCCTTAAAGGTCAACTTTCATTACTTATAAATCCTGCAGTCATATTAGAAAGCGTCTGTATCATCAGACAAACAATCACACAATGCCTCTGAGTCCCACAGGAAGAAAAGCACAGCCGGCCGAAGTGGCCGCGCGGTTCTGGCGCTGCAGTCTGGAACCGCGAGACCGCTACGGTCGCAGGTTCGAATCCTGCCTCGGGCATGGATGTGTGTGATGTCCTTAGGTTAGTTAGGTTTAAGTAGTTCTACGTTCTAGGGGACTAATGACCTCAGCAGTTGAGTCCCATAGTGCTCAGAGCCATTTGAACCAAGAAAAGCACAACCTCACACAACATATTCTGACAATTGTAAACAAAGCTAGCAACATTGCGCACAAAATTGTCCACGCCTTAACAACAAGCTAAAAGTTACTGTTACATGCAACGAGAACATACCTTGATGCCAATCTCACGTTCATCACGGGCCAGTCGACATGTGTTTGGCCGCACAGACTTTGGTGTGTGCAGAACAGGAAACTCCTGGGTCATTCACACGTTGGTGTGCTCCACAGATTCAAAAGTGTCTTTGGCACTACGCCAACCGATGCTTTCCAAGTGGTTCTCGGAATCTAGCCAGTAGACATTACAGTGAAGTGTCGTGCAGCCTTCTGCTGGTTACGTAAAGCTGGTTTAACGAAAATCCAAGAAGCCTTAGACCAAAGCGTAACGAACGCCGAACTCCTGAACTGGAAAATGAATACATGGCAAACCAAGAGGGACAACAGTGAAACAGGTCGAAGAGTCCACCAACTATTCCCGTGTTTTCGAGAACGCCGAACGCCTGCCAGGTAACCCCAGTGAGCTGTTGTATATTACCTAACGGGACACAGCCCACATCCAGGTTACCTCCACATGTTTAACAGGAAAGACAATGAAAGCTGTCAGTTTGGTCGTACAGGAACACCTGAAAACCTTATCTTGAACTGTGAAGCCTGTTTTGGAATTAGGGAACCAACAGAGACTAACAACTCTCTACGAACTTATAAGAAATAACAGATGGTGGACAATAATTGACAATACTGCTAACACCATTTCTCTGTATGAGAAAGACAAATTTCCCAGAGTACAGCAACTACAAAACCATTCCCGTTCTGCACAGAATCACCACATGAGCGTCAACGTGAATAAATTAGTGTTAACGAGTGCAGCTAGTGGTGTGGAAGGTATGAATGTGATTGTGGGATTACAGAACGTACGTGTGCAGCCTATGATACAACGTCACACGAGGCAGTATTTGCAGCACAACATCAGCCCCGCTTTGGCACATAATCTAGTATAAGAGATGAGGAGGTGCGCACTGAAGGAAAGTGTACAACGCATGAAGCTTAACGAAGTGCCTTAATTTGTCCTCATGTCTTTCTGAGACTGTATAAAAAAAGTTACAATAATTAAAAGTGATTACTACAGGATGGATACGAGTGGACCAGTGATGTTCTCTGATGCCATTTCATAGTGTATTCACATTTATATATGGAGTCAACGGAATTGTAACTGATGTATTATACGTCCATGAACATATACAGGGAGAACATTAAAGAAACCGACAAACTGCACGAACGGATTCCTGAATGGAAATGGAGGAAAGAATGTCCGGAAATGCATCGTTGCCACAGTAGATGGCGCTGATGAATGACAGCGCCTCTGACTACCTACCGTGTGTTCCTTGTGAGTTGCAGGCCTTGTGATTGACGCATCGTACTGTAAGCAGCACAATGGTCCGGTATTCATGTCGGGAACAAGCCGAGACGATGTTTGTGTACGGCCAAGCTGATGGAAACGGTGAAGAGGCAACCCAGTTATTCAAATTCAAGTACCCTCACAGACATCAACCACATCACGCAACATTGCAAACCTTCTTTAGGCGTTTGTGTAATCTTGGGTCACGTCATACAGACGAACGTGCACGGAAGAGGCGGACTGCGGATAAATCATATTTAGAGGACCAGGTCCTTCAGTGAGACGAACCCTTACCCATGCTCCAAGCAAGCAGCCCGTCAACATGGAGTAAGCCGAAGTACGACTATGTGTATCCTGCATGACAGGTACTTGTGAACGCTTGTCTTGCATCCAATGGAGCCTACTTTGAGCATCAGTTGCTACGCTTATGCAACGCAGCTCTGTACTGCGTCCACGATGATTTGTTGTCGCTGCGCCGGCCGAAGTGGTCGTGCGGTTAAAGGCGCTGCAGTGTGGAACCGCAAGACCGCTACGGTCGCAGGTTCGAATCCTACCTCGGACAAGGATGTTTGTGATGTCCTTAAGTTGGTTAGGTTTAACTAGTTCTAAGTTCTAGGGGACTAATGACCTCAGCAGTTGAGTCCCATAGTGCTCAGAGCCATTTGTTGCCGCTGCACACACACTGTCCATTCCATGACCAATGTCCGTAGGCATATTGTTCCTCCAGTTCCAGTTAGGAATCGATCCCTGCAGTTTGTCTGTTTCATTAATGGTCACCCTGTAATGTATTCTTTTAAATGTTACTGAATCATTATTACTATCAATATCGTTACAATTATTAATATACTATTATTGCTATTATTTTGCTGATACATGATATTGCTGATACATAATTTTGCAATCAATCAAAACATGTAGCTGTTTCAACAAATTGTAAAACACCACCTATTATTAGTTTGAGTGGGAGGAAGACGCAGGGGAAACAGTAAGAGCTGGGCAGATCATGACGAATCATGCGGGTGGAGTAGTTGGTGCATGTTCTGCAAATAGCATTGTACATGACAACACTTGTGCCGATGGCAAGAATGGACGAAATATGGATCACGAAGTCATTTTTGAAGTTATGTCAGTGACTGGGAAAGACTGATCGAATATTTTTATTGGTGGTAAGAAGATTTCAGGCATTCTGGAGTAATGGCAGATCACTGCAGCCAAAAGCTTGGTGGCACAGTTTGCGATGTATTTGTTCCTACATTGATAGTCCCATTTCACCTCAAGTTAGTCAGTTGTTACCTAGATGGAAGGCGTTGCAAATGATACAACTCATCAGCTGATGATACATGACGTACATGCATTTTATAAAAGAGGTTGTCGGGGTGTACTGGTAAGGATTGGCAAAAACTGAAGTTGAGAGGGAAATTGGGGAACTATAGAGGATGTTGTGTCGGCCACTGTGGGAGTCAGCACCAACACAAACAAGGAAGAAGAGAAGGTGCGAAGGTCGGTAGCAAGAATCCAAAATCATCTGCAGAAATAATTGAAGATTAACTCATCATTTTTTTCTAAAAAGAATATAAACAAGACATCTCTTTATGAATTGGCTTCCTGTGCCTCCTAATTGCAACTACTTTAGCCACTATTACTACTCGCATAACGCCGGCTAAATAACGTCCTTCTAATAGGAAGTACTGATGCTCTCGAATTGGGCCGTCCAGTGATGGGTGGCTGGTTAAATCGTCGTTGGCAGGGTACGCTGAACTCTGTCTTCCTGGAGGTGTGTCGCGGCGCTGCACTGGTCGGTGTGCAGTCTATGCCTTAGGTCTGAAGAGAGGTTACGGGAGTGGGACTGGTGCAGCTCCGTGAAGCTACTCAACGACCTGGTCAGGAGTAATACTTACCTTGATTAACTCTATGCTCTGGCAGAAGTCATCAAGTTGTACTGTACCAGGTTACCCACGATAACCTGTTGGGCTTTGGTTGGGAGAAATATAAATAACATAAGGGGTGTCTAAAGATGGTTAGAGAAAATGTTGTGTATTGTTTGTATGGGCACGAATGGACGAGGGGAAAGGAGTAGGTGTAAGTCTCGTCTTGGTCCACAGCCTAAAGATGGGAATCGGCTGATGCGAGACTACCGCCGACAACGAGAGTACCAGCAGGGAGGAAATGCAGGAAAGGAAGGGAGAGGATTCATGGGGTGAGGGAAGTCTGCTGGGATGAGAAGAAGCGGCAGAGTTGTAGGAACCGAGCGAGATGACGCAGAGGTTAGCACACTGGACTCGCATTCGAGAGAACAACGGTTCAAGTCCGCGTCCAGCCATCCTGATTCAGGTTTCCTGTGATTTCCCTAAATCGCGTCAGACAAATGCCGTAACGGTTTCTTTGAAAGGGCGCAGCCGACTTCCTCCCTCATCCTTCCCTAATCCGATGGGATCGATGACCCCGCTGTTTGGTCCACTCCCACAAATCAAACAACCAAAGTTGTAGGGAAGTAATGACAGAGTCTGGAGAATTGTAAATAATGTCTATTAAGGATTTTTGAGTGTAGATAGACATTGTATTAGTCTTATGAACAACGTGGATGTCTCGTTGAGTTGAAGTCTGGATACTGAGTATGTGATGAGTAGGAGGAAGTATGGAAATAATTTCGTCATGACAATGGCACTGTTTGTGTTTATAAGGTTTTTTATTTTCTACTTCCCAAGACTCAATCTTCATTCCGTAGTATTGTGGGATTAGGCTGATTAGTGATAAGATATCTATGTAGAGCCGGAATGTATTTAGACATGAAAATCATATGTGATGCGCGATCTGGGGCACGTCAAGCCCTTAACTGAGTAATCGTGCTCGTTGGATTGACGAGATATCCACCTGCTGTATACGTAGTGAATTAAGTTACCGTGAAGGTCTTGAAAAATTACGGAGTTACATGATACTGAGGAATTTGAATTGTTGTTTATTGTGGGGGGAGCAATATACTTTGAAGTAATGTTCATTAAATTTGAGGAAATTTTAATCATGGGTTATGTGCTTTTAATCAATGTGTGTGGATTGCTATTTTTATATTAATTGTAGCATGAGGTTCGCTTCAATGAACTTTTGCAGTACGGTACTAACTGAGAAGATGATTATTAACTGAAACTGTGATGATGTTTTAGGGTATTACTAGGTTAAAACGACATGTTAGTTTTAAAGGTACTACTGATTAGGTAGGAAGATGAAGGGTAGTCCATGACAAACATTTACAGTAATGAACAGAGAAAATGAAATTGACAGTTTTTGTGGTGTATGTTTTATGATGACGTATGACAGCGTGTTATCAGTATAATTATAGCGACAGGCTAACATTAAGGAATAACTAGAGTGTAAGTGCATGTGGATGAATAGTGACGGAGGACTATGGTTACTACCTACTGAGAACAGATTACTATGTGCAGCTGTCAGTGAAAGTGTAAGCAGGCTTTACGTGAAGGAAAAAAATAAGTCATTACTCAGTATTGTTTGAATAATGTAAAAAACTGTGTGAAATACGGGCCAATGTATATATTATTGTAAAGAATATTTAGCAGATAAACGCCAAGATGTTAGTAATTTAGCGATTGATGTGCTACGATAGGAAAATTTTAATGATCATTTTTTGTAATCGATATTATGTAAAGAACGTACTTCTACACAAATCATTATAACGTTAAAGATAGACACCAAATGAAGCTTAATCTATAATATCATATAGTTTTGTTAAGCTGTGGAAACTGGCGTGAGTGTCAGGTTATTCCGAGACATGGTGTGCATGGGGAATTTTAAACAGAAACCACTATGCACCAGAGGCAAATCAATTTGACTCAGTGTGGATTGACGCTCGATAGGCAATAGCCTTCTTGACCGTCAGAGCATCACCAAATGTTCAGTTCACCTTAAGAGAAGTTATGTACCTGTACATGTCAACTAGTATCAAACATGGGCCATAATCTGAGGAAGAAATTTCTGAGAATATACGTTTGGAGCACAGCATTTTATGGTAGTTCAAATGCCTCTGAACACTATGGGACTTAACTTTCGAGGTCGTCACTCCCCTAGAACTTAGAACTACTTAAACCTAACTAACCTAAGAACATCCTGCCCGAGGCAGGAGTCGAACCTGCGACCGTAGCGGGCGCGCTGTTTCAGACTGACGTGCCTAGAACCGCTCGGCCACAACGGCCGGCTTTATGGTAGTGAAACACGGACTATGGAAATATTGAACAGAAGAGAATCGAAGCATTTAAGGTATGGTGCTACATACGAATATTGAAAATTAGGTGGACTGGTAAGGTAAGGAATGAGGAGGCTCTGCGTAGAACCGGAGACGAAAGGAACATGTGGGAAACACTGACTAAGAGAAGGGACTGGATGATAGGACACCGTTTAAGACATCTGGGGATTGCCTTCCATGGTACTATAGGGAGCTGCAGAGGGCAAAAACTGTAGTGGAAGTCAGAGACTGGAACACGAATTATGTGTCAAACGCCACACCCTGCGGTGGTGCACTGACAATGATAACTCTATTCCTCCGAGAGGGGATGCCTTCTGGTACAATTACTGTACACGGTAGTATTGTACTTTGATTAGTATACATCTTTCTCGGTGGTTAGAATCCCACTAGTACATCTTGTAACTAAACGAGAGCTGTATTTGTTATGCAATCACCTTTTTTGCCACAAATATGCACTCACTCTGGTTCACAAAAAATGGCGCTGAGCACTATGGGACTTAACATCTATGGTCACCGGTCCCCTAGAACTTAGAACTACTTAAACCATACTAACCTAAGGACATCACACAACACCCAGTCATCACGAGGCAGAGAAAATCCCTGACCCCGCCGGGAATCGAACCCGGCTCGTATACGAGCTCGTATACGAGCGGTCGATGTAGCCTATCTCACTCAGTCATAATCTCAACGACTACAGGCTTTAAAAGAGGCAGCTGCAACGATCAATGCTGTAGCAACATCCGACGATGAGGGACTTCATGACGAACCCTATACTTTTGCTAGCCTTTTCCGGCTATCAATACAAGTCACGAGACATGGATGATACTACAACACAGATGTGGTTTGGACGCTAATGACCCGTCTTCTTATCGTTTGTGTAGTGCAGAGTGTAACAGTGACAGTGATGTTCTGTGTTCTCAAAACAGCACACATTGCATTAAGTGCGTCTGCAATGATTTTGACACAAAAGAGGGCAAATCGCAGTGTAAATTATATTCTGTTTCTCCTCTTTGCAACAGCACTGATATTCAGAATTTTACAAAAGTATTTGTCGTAAGATATACATGTGTGTCATAGGTTTTTATCTATTTTTTTGTTATGTTGTGTACACTGCAGTACCGTGTTGTGTTTTTCTGCTTGTACAGGGATACTGGGGCACTCCTAGTGTCATGATAAGCAATATAATATTACTCCTCACTGATTAAAACTCATGCTATTGCAATATTTTTCTTTTTTTTTTTTGTAAGCTAAGACTCTGTATTAACTTTGGTTTTCACAGTGAACATCGGAATTGTGCATAGATAAGAACAGAAGTTTACAGTAAGACGTTTTTCAGTGCTGAGA
Source organism: Schistocerca piceifrons (assembly GCF_021461385.2). Lineage (NCBI taxonomy): Eukaryota > Metazoa > Arthropoda > Insecta > Orthoptera > Acrididae > Schistocerca > Schistocerca piceifrons. The sequence goes on from NC_060140.1 coordinate 796,502,823, forward strand.
CACTGCACGATGATTCCTCATACGTTTATTTCTGTATTAGTGATGGTTAACTAATTTCATGTTCTTCTTAAATTCTGTTGTGGTCTGTGCAAATTGTTTTAGATTTAGATGGGTAAGAGTACTGTATTGCTGTGTGATAGTAGTGGAGGCTGTATAGCACTGCAAGTCATTGTGTGACTGGCGTTATTACCATATTGTTAAAAAGCAGAGTTTATCAGCTAAGGGTGGAGCCATCGATGAATCAGGAATATGTCTGTAGCAGGGAACATTGAGTTCTGTATTTATAAAGCAAATGCGTGTAATTGTGTTAGGTAATATCCAGTGCTGTAAAGTAATCAAATGTGACTGAGATTAGACAGCTCGGCTCCATTTTTGATTTGTTTGTTGTTGTGGTCTTCAGTCCAGAGACTGGTTTGATGCAGCTCTCCATGCTACTCTATCCTGTGCAAGCTTCTTCATTTCGCGGTACTTACTGCAACCTACATCCTTCTGAATCTGTTTAGTGTATTCATCTCTTGGTCTCCCTCTACGATTTTTACCCTCCACACTGCCCTCCAATACTAAATTGGTGATCCCTTGATGCCTCAGAACATGCCCTACCAACCTACCCCTCCTTCTAGTCAAGATGCGCCAAAAATTTCTCTTCTCTCCAATTCTATTCAATACCTCCTCATTAGTTATGTCATCTACCCATCTAAGCTTCAGCATTCTTCTGTAGCACCACATTTCGAAAGCTTCTATTGTCTTTTTGTCTACACTATTTCCGCTTCCATACATGGCTACACTCCATACCAATACTTTCAGAAACGACTTTCTGACGCTTAAATCTATACTCGATGTTAACAAATTTCTCTTCTTCAGAAACGCTTCCCTTGCCGTTGGCAGTCAACATTTTATATCCTCTCTACTTCGACCTATTTTGCTCCCCAAATAGCAAAACTCCTTTACTACTTTAAGTGTCTCATTTCCTAATCTAATTCCCGCAGCATCACCCGATTTAATTCGACTACAGTCCATAATCTTCGTTTAATGTAAAGTAATTATATTGGAGTTTTTCTAGCATTATATGTGCGTGTGTTGTAGCCTCAAGAGGTGTGATTGTGGTGTGAGAGCGTGTGTATGTGCAGATGAGATCATTTCCCGTCTTCATACCTATTATTTTCTTGGGAGCAGTGGGTTTACGAAAATTCTGCTTAACCTTCACTACATCCATTATCTTCCCAGTGACGGAAGTGATGAGAGGCATCAGCCTGTCTGGGGTTCCTCTTCAGAATTCATCTCTTGTATTGGTTGAATTAATACTTATTTGACCTTTAATCATTTTTATTAACTTGTGTTTGATTTCGCAGTGATAAAGACTGCGTTTCATTTGTAGTTGTTTCTATAGCTTATTTTCTCGGATTACTTCAGTCCATCTTGAGAATATTCTGTGGATGAGTTTGGCGATTTGGGAGGCATATTCTCTCGGAGGCTCTATGTGGGACCGGATGTTAGTCCAGCAGGGACGTATTTACAGCTGTGACCTACATGCCACAACGACTGGCCCCACAGGAAGCGGGCAGCGACACAGCTAAAGAGTCTGTCTGGGCTGAACTCTGAAGAGGCGTGTCAGGACATCGGAGTTAGCGCAGAGCCTGCTAGTCAAACAAGAGAGTTCGAGACTACAGGACTGAGGTTTCATCCAGAAATACAGTTGCAGGAGATATGAGGTACTCAGCTAGGCAATATAGTCTCATTTCAGAGAACGTCCTAAGTTGAGATGGAACATGAACAGTAAACCGTTGTTATAAATGTGCGAGCCTCTGGAACGTGACCAAAGGACTGTTTGGAACAGATTACATCTGTCCTATGTTTCGAGAAAGCGAAGAACACTCAGAGCTACGTGTTTTTTCTCTGCTTCCGAGGGACAAATATGTCAACTGCGTGCAGAGCCTGCGAGCAGATTTGGACACGCTTTGCTTATTCGCCGGAACATTTGTGATTGGCTTTTCCTTAGCGACTGATTAGGTGGAAACTGTAATGTTCATCAGGTTACCTCCCATTCAGAAGGCTGTTACACGCAGCGACTGTTATATTGACTTGTAAGTAATAGATTTCAGATATCAGTCGTCCTTTTTAAATATTATTGGCAAATATAGATTTTCGCTGGAAAGTAGCCATTCTCAATGCACTATCATTTTTGTTCAATGCATGTAATGCCTGTTGGTTGAGCTTCATCCACAGTTCATAGAATATTCATTGAGTATTCAAAGAACTGTGGATGAAACTCGACCATCAGGCATTACATGCACTGATCAAAATAATAGTGCATTGGGAATGGGTAGTTTCTAGCTGAAACGTAGATCTGCAAATAAAATTTAAAAAGGACGACTGATAGCTGAAATCTATTATTTACAACTGAAATGTTATTTTAAAATGTTTTCATTGGTAGTAAACTATGACCTAGGGCTCCAGTTGACTTTGACGGTTGTCGAGAAGCACAGCAAAGAAAAGGAGGAGAGATATGTGCAAGTATAGATGACTATTCAGTCGCTGGCAGTGTGTGAGAGACATTGGCCAGTTCGGCTGCAAGCAATCTTGGACTTGGCTTGCGCACCGGACTCGCTAACTTTCGCGCTGATGACCTGTGGAGGCAGAGGGAATCAGCTGGCTATTGGCATCTGGTCATCTCGTGACTTAACGTGGCATATCTTCACCTTACTCTGCTGCTACAATCATCAGTTCATCCTTGGTATTATAAATCTGTGGTGCTAAGAACCGAATCAAGAGTGAAATGAGGGAGTAATCGATTTACGATTTAGTTCATGTGGGTTCTTAGACACTAGCCAGAGTTGGGCTTTTGGCTAAGTTTCGTACTTCCTTTGGGGCCAGTAATCACTCATGTCAGTAATCAATCATAGGGGAACTTGTCATTCGCCTTTGCATGTGATATGATAAAACACCTTACCTTATTCCTTGACAGTATTTCAACTGAATGTTGATGCCGCTATGATCTGTTTTTGTAATGGTCTATTATTTTACAACTTGCACTTGCTTAAACTTTTGTAAACTTGACGAGAGCATCTTGAAAGACAAAACTGTAATATCTTTAACATTGAATCTAACATCATAGCTAGATTTTGCATCTTCCCTCTATGGGGAATCCTGCACCATAGCCCTGTTACTAGGACCTAAATTTCCGTTACATTAATTTATTAACAGTCAGGGTGTTGCTAGTGTGTGTTGCAGCCATTTTCATTGAACTTTATTTCGAAGCTTATATGTCGCCTTGCACTTTGAATTCAGTCAAAAATATAGAAAATTACACCCTTTACATAATTTATATATTTTCAATGCAACGCAAAAAATTCAGACACTGGGCACTTTTGAGCACAGTCAAAAGTACTGAATGTTACATGAATGACATAATTTTTTGGATAAATACTTATGACAGTAGCGCAAAAATATCGGAGCTTTGGAATAGTGTTAAGAGCAAAGGTGGCGGCAGTGTGATAGGCAAACGGTCTGTAAAGCATTAGGCTCAGATTGGAGGAGACAGGAGAGGAAAGGTGGATATGGCATTATAAAGCACAGCTGGTCTCTTTTCACCAAGTTGGATTTCAAATATTTTATCAGTCCTTATTTTTTAGATTTCCTGATACTATTTTTAAATTCACCACCATGTACCATGGAGAGCTGCATCAAACCAGTCTTAGGACTGAAGACGACAACAACAACAACAACAACAACAATGTACCAACTTCATTTTTTTTTAATTTCTCGCCTTCCACCAACCTAACACCTCATGTGTTCAAGATCACTGATGATGTCATTGCCCCTGACATGTATGTAAACCAAATTAACACTTGCGCTTTTCAAGGTCAAATGGCTGGCATCTTAGATTATTAGATCCCATCTTCACCACTGCACTTAAGTGCAAAGTGAGCGGCAGCTGCCATAGATGCTGATTATCCATTCTGGAACTGTTATATGCCAGAAATGGAAATATCCATTGTGATAAACTGCTTTAACAAAGGGCAAATTGTTATTGGCTGGAACCTAGGAACGAGTGTCTCGGAAACAGTGAAACTGGTTGGTTGTTAGCGTGCTCCTGTTGTGAATATCTATGGAGAGTGATCGATAGGTGGTGACATTAGGGCTAGGCAATCCAGTGTTGGACTCCCACATCTCTTCACAGAGAGTTGAGGGTAGAAGCTGGACCGACGACAGTGTAAAATGCCGGTGCTGTTTCAGAGCACACAGAGTGGTACCACGCGGTCATACAGGCAATCCCAGTAGCTGAAGGTGGAGTAAGGCCGTCAAACTGAATGGAGGTTAGGTCAAAAAATAGAGTCTATTAGTCAAAAGAGTGCGGAATAATATGGTGCATTGGACTATTGTGCAAAACCAATCTGGTTTTAAGCGAGAAATATCTTGAACGACTGACTGAACACCTCTCGTATGTTAACATACTGCATTGTAGTTGTACACGTGATTGCGATGAACTGAGCCCACCACGTTCTTGACTCCTGAAATTCCATATTTTTAGAGGTAAACCTAAATAAAGTTACGCGTTCCTGCCCTGACGGGCCAGTCAGATTCAGTCGAAGGCCGCGTCATCCTCTGCCAATGGCGTCACTGGATATCATTTTATTTTCATTTTTATCTAACGGCAAGTTCCGTAGGACAAAACTGAGGAGCAAATCTCCAAGATCATGGAACGTGTCACTACAGGAAAGTAGAATGGCTCTGAGCACTATGGGACTCAACATCTGTGGTCATAAGTCCCCTAGAACTTAGAACTACTTAAACCTAAATAACCTAAGTACATCACACACATCCATGCCCGAGGCAGGATTCGAACCTGCGACCGTAGCAGTCGCGCGGTTCCTGACTGAGCGCCTAGAACCGCTAGACCACCGCGGCCGACTACAGGAAATTAGAACATAAAACTAATAACACATAAAAATAAAACGTTTATGTACCTGAAAAAAGTCAAGCCATAAGTTTAAGTGAGCGCAATCAACAATACAACAAGAATGAGCTTATTTTTTCAAGGAACTCCTCGACAGAACAGAAAGAGTCGCCCTTGACGAAACTCTTCATTTTAGAGTTGAAAGCTCGTGGATTACTGCTAAGATTTTTGAATTCTAGTGCTTATTGAAAATGGATGCAGCAGTATAATGCACACCTTTCTACAAAAGAGTTAAGGAAGTCCGATCCGACTGCATGTTAGATTTCTGCCGAGTATTAACTGAGTGAAAGGTGCTTATTCTTGGGAATAAGCTAACACCGTTAACAAGCAATGACAGTAAGGAATATATATACACAGAGGCCAATGTCAAAATACCCAGACTCGTGAAGAGGAGTCGATAAGAGGTTCGTGAACTTACACCACTTATTGCCAGATACCGTTCTAATAGTAAAAGCGGCAGCATTAAGTCAGAGGAGATTCTCTTGCCCCTCAAAGGGGACTAAATATGGCGTAATCACAGGGAGAGGGGGCCGGACAATATGGACGGTGGCCGAGAACCTTCCATTTGAATTTATGCAAGAGCGCCGCGACGGTTTTGGCCGTATGACGCTTTGCATTGTCATGGAACAGAATGACCCCACGGGTGAGATTGCCTGGTCGTTTTGACTTGATTGCTTGACAAAGGGTGGTCGAGGTTGCAAGTAACGCTGGGCATTAACTGTCGTCCCGTGCTGCAGTAAGTGAATCAGAAGGGGCCATCTTGGTCAAAGAAGAACGTCAGCATAACGATTCACCTCGGACGACGATGGCCAGCTGCATGTGACGAACTGGTTAACACTGCAGCCCCGGGACTTTTATGAGACAGCAATTCACCAGCTAGGATACTTCCAACACACGGGTAATGGTTACTACTGAGTACTTTAGTCGTTCAGAAAACTGACCATTCTTAAAGGATAAATTAAAAATATGGCTAAATGCAGGGCTAACATGCCCAGGACAGTAATTTAAAACTCTCACCAGCAATGTTCAGAAAATGATTGTTAAATACTGTACATATCTCTGATTTATCAGCAACAGAAATATTTTTACTACGTCTTGACTTAATATCGTCGAGCTTTTGTTGCTGACCAGACACTTCCTTTCACAACTGACCATATGGCTTTAATTTTATCTTGTGAATTAGTTATTCTATTTCCATACCACATACTCCTTACCTTCCTGACAACATTTTTAAGCACCTTCCAGTGCTATTTGTAATGGGATACTGTAGCTTGATTGTGAATACTTCTAACATTTTGATATAATTCTCACTTTGTTCTACATTATATCCTTATCCTACTAGTCAGCCACCCAGGCTGCCTATTACTGCTAGTACCCAGTCTAGAACGCTCTAATGGAAATCCACTCTCAAAGAGCTTGAGAAATGTGTTAATGAAAGCATTATATTTGTCATCTATGTTTTCGTCACCATAAATATCCTGCTACCCTTGTTCCTTGAAGAGGTTTAAAAAACTCACTAATGCCGTTAAATTAACTTTCCTACAGAGTTTGTAATTATATGACTTTCGTTTGAGTAAAAAGGCCTTTTAGTGTTGAAATTTGTGCATCATGGTCTGAATGGCCATTCACCCATTACAAATAGAATGCCCATCTGGTAACTAAGAATGAATAAAAATATTGTCTGTGGTTGTGCTATTGCTCCCCTGCACCCTAGTTGGAAAAAACTCAGTCTGCATCAGATCATATGAATTTTGGAGATCTACCAACATCCCTTTTCTTGCACCATCATATACAAAAGGACGATCCCTGCCAGTATAAGTGACCAAACTAGGGCTACACACATGGCAACCAGCTACGTTGACCACTAACCTATAGAGGCAAACACACTGTCACAGAAAAGAATCTTCCTCCGTCCGTTTCTCTCTTTACAGACGAACGCCTATGGGTACATTATGGTACAATTTGGCTCTGCACGCCCGCTCTTACGTCCCTAACCACACTGGCATCTGATAATGCAATGGAAATAAGGACTGTACCGATAAGATCTAATTCTGAATGAATAGGGGATGTTCTAATTCCAGAACAGGACTTTTGTACATCAATGAAATAAATACTAAATTTTCACTTTTAGTAATAATAGTTTATTCAGGAACAGTCGCCAAAACGGTTAAATGCATCATAGTGAAGAGAAGACACACTTTCGATTGTGAAAGTGGGTATGGGAACTGTGATAACATTTTTCGACCTTTGTACTGTGAAATATGCACAAAATGCTTTATGTGGCTTCGTTTGTAATCATCAGCTTCACTTCGGTCAGCGTGTCGATCGACGATTACTGAACGCCATACTCAGCTAGAAGCCCTCTGGGCTTGATTCGCTAATAAAGTCGTGCTCGCAACCCGAAAACTGATTTTCTGTGCGGTCATATTAATTCAAATTCAGCAAACTGCATATCTAACCCGCTAGATCAAACAATAAGTACAGCACATCTGAATGTCTACGTCATACAAACAGCAAAATAAATACAAATGCGAAATAAAATATTCAGTGAATTGGAAATCATTTATTACTAGCTGTGCATGGCCAAGCTTTCCGGAGTCCCATCTGCTTAGATGTAAAAGAAATAAAAGAGAAAATACACGTTTCTAATATGTGTGGGAATTGGATATACGTCCCAAACTTCTTCTGACTCCCTGTCTTTGTCCACCTCCTCCTCCTTTCCGCTGCTTCTGGCCATCACCTCAGCCCACCTTCTTTGTCCATCAACCCTTCAACCCTTCCTGTCTCCATCTCCTCCTGCCACCTCTCTCTGTCTATCTCCTGCTTCTCACTCTCATCGTCCAATTACTCCCTCTCATCTGTCCATCTCCTCCCCCCCCCCCCCCACTCCCACTCTCTCTGTCTTTGAGGTGTGTTGTTCTTATTTCAAATTCAGATTCTGTTGCAGTATCCTAATCATAAACCAATATCTTAAAAAACCAACTTTCCTGTTTGATAACATTTCACTGTTGTACATCTTATATATTAAAAATATTTATTCTATATGTATATAAAGGCTTATTCCAATAACGTGTAAAAATTAGCAGTAAATCAGAAAGGAAGATTTTTTGGTAACAATGTTCGTACCTAAAACACGTCTGTATTAAAATGCAACTTTGTGTTAAATTTCAGAACAGTCGGTCAATGGTATTCGAAGATTAAAGATCTTTAACAATCCAAAATTTACATCTTTATAAGATATCAAATTTTATTATCTATATACTATGTGTATATCAGATGGCGTTCCAGTATGTACATGAAAACGTGTGAGTATTCGAGTGCAGCCCAGTTTCAGAATTTCACAGCAATACACAAAGAAGTTGCGGAGATTTGAGATACTGAAGAAACGAACGTCAACATTTGTACTTACAAAGAAAATGTAGATGTTCCTAACAGCAAATCTCCGAAAGTTTTTAAGCGACTGTTTTGAAATTCTGACACAACGTTCCACTGGTATACACACGTATTCTTATTTAACTCTTTTCTATATGTATATGTAATACATCAATTTACATAAACTTAATAACAAGGAAATATTATTACAAAAATCAAAGAAAGTTACATATACGTATATTATACATCATATATTAAAGAATTAAGAACCTAAAAACATGTCCGCATTAGAATTCCATTTAGCAGTTTTAAAGTAATCCGGCAATAACTATCGGAGATCAAAGATATTTTACAAACCATCATTTAGGTTTTCTGGTACCCAAAAACACGTCTGTATTATAATGCAACTTTGTGTCGAAATTTCAAAGCAGTCAGTCAGGAACATTTGGTCATTAACGATTTGAGCAAACGAACATTTACATTTTTAGCTGTATAAATTATGGCTGCAGTAAAAACTACGAAATTATTTATTTACGAATGTAGAAGATACATGGCTCCGAAAGGTTTGTACTTGAAACAATTGCACTTTAACTCGCCATTTGATAAAAACAGTAAGTAATACCATTTCTCGTGAACAGTCCACTCTGAAAGATAGAGATTAAACCGAATAGAGGGATGTAATTAGTTTTGTCTACACTATCTTTCCGCTCCATTAAATGAACAAACAGTTTCGCGCAGGTTATACCTATTTGTATATGATGATGCACGCAGTTCTCTGCGAAGTGAAATAGGTGACGTGTAAATATGTTTTACTGTTTTTCTAAGCACTTATATTTATGAGATTTTATCGTATGACTGTTTGTCTGTAGTTACAATAATGGTTTTACAGAAAGATGGATTTTCGGGGCAAAGAAAGTGTACAGAATATAACTGAGGAAGAAACGTAATGAACGTATTGAGTGAATTCGCTGCATTCGTAATGTCAATGACTATGTAGATCCAATATGATGGAGTGATATTTATCAGGCACAGTTTAAGTATTGGGCTGTCAAGGTAATAAAGGGCACTTTACGGGACATGCCGGATTGAGAAGCAAATATCTCATGGAAAATATCAATCCTTTGTCAGTGAATCTGAGATACTCACTTCCCAAAATACCCACACATTCAAACGCATTCATACACGCAATCATCGAGAGGGACATGCCCGATTGAGAAGCAAATATCTCATGGTAAATTTAAGTCCTCTGTCAGTGTATCTGAGAAACTCACTTCCCAAAATACCTACATATTCAAACGCATTCATACACGCAATCATCGAGAGGAGACTCTGAAGTGTGAGTCTTCAGTGAAATCGACAGAGATCTTTTGCATTTTGGATGAATCAAAATGAGTGACCCGAATGGGTCATACTTGTTATTGCAAACTAAGCAACGTTGTAAAGTGATTGCATACCGTAAAAATAAGAAATGTAGTTGTCAGTAAACTGTGAGCCAAGAAAATAGCACCTCTGGATTTTTGCCGATGGGTCGCACCTACTGGTGACTGTCATGAATTCATAGCAATCGTTACAGTAACCAGTGCGTTTACAAGGGGCTAAGTTAATTCATGCGCCTACACCCGGATTGACGTAATGGTCTCGTTCTAGTGAAGTGTTACGTTCTCTACTAAATGACAAAGAGTCGTCTCATGTTATACACAGATGAAGAAGCGGAAGGTAAACTGAAATTGCTACCAGGAATTAACGTACGCAAGGCTCTATGCATTCAGTGATATTGGACCTCACCACTTACATTACTCACATTATTTTCAGAATTACCAGACACCACAGACAAACGTACAAAAAAAATGAGGCTGGATTTAGCGCAAAAAACATTCTGTAGACGCATCTACAAAATTACACAAGCGTATCGATGTCGGTGATGCCTCCAATATAACAACCACGTGACCAAACGTAACAGAGAACCTACTCACCTGTCCACACTGCAAGCAACACAGTCTTGACAAAAAAAAAAAAAAAATCCCAACATATAATCCCTATCTACTTGCAACACATGTTACCAGTCTCACCGTACGTACTCACACAATTGCACATCTGAGTCCCTCCCCAAAGAACCTAACCCACCATCCTCATATGAATAGCTGATAGCCCACTTCACAGAAAACTTAGCCCTCAAATCGTACATCCTATTGAAAGCCCAAATGCTTTAGCAAATAACCTTCGCCAAATGACACCTATCTGCAAAGTCATTAAATTTTATTTTAGATCCCCTCGAATACTCGTTACACCTAACATCCAAATAGTTCCTAGTTTTACTCAAACTGGCGCAGCAGAATAAAATATTCCCCATCGATATTCATTCCCTTCCCTCCAATCACCATCTTCTTACCAATAGCCTTCGCTAATACGAAATCCATGCTGTCCTCAACGATAGCTTTCTCCAACCTCATTATTCAATATGCAATACCCCTCCTAAATGGCACATCTGTGCACCTCATTCTCATCATATTTCTCCCATAACTCTATTTAACTCTCCTCACTATTTGCGTCAGCGAGAATCATCCTCTCCCTTATGATTACTAACCCACCTACACCAAACATTTACCGGTTTATTTATTTATTTATTTATTTATTTATTTAGTGTCACCAGTCTTGTGACTGGTTTGATGCGGTCCGCCACGAATTCCTCTCCCGTGTCAACCTTTTATCTCAGGGTAGCACCTGCTGCCTACGTCTTCAATTATTTGCTGGATGTATTCCCATCTCTGTTTTCCACTACAGTTTTTCCTCTCTGCAGCACCATCTGGTAACATGAAAGCCATTCGCTGATGTCTTAACAAATGTCCTTTCATCCTGTCCCTTCTCCTTGTCAGTGTTTTCACACATATTCCTTTCCTGTCCGATTCAGCGCGGAATCTCCTCATTTCTCACCTTATTAGTCCACCTAATTTTCAACATCCGTCTGTAGCACCACACCTCTGTGGTTTGATTCTTTTCTGTTCCGGTTTTCCAACAGCCCATGTTTCACTACCATACGAAGCTATGCTGTAAACGTACATTCCCACAAATTTCTTCCTCAAATTATGGCCTATGTTTGATGCAGATAGACTTCTCTTGGCCGGGAATGCTCTTTTTGCCAATGCTAGTTTGCTTTTGACGTCCTTCGTGCTCCGTCCGTCATTGGTTATTTTGCTGCCCCGGTAGAAGAGTTCCTTAACTTCACCTACTTCGTGACCATCAGTCGTGATGTTAAGTTTCTTGCTGTTCTCATTTCTGATACTTCTCATTACTATCACCTTTCTTCGTTTTCCTCTCAGCCCATATTCTACACTCATTAGACTGATCGTTCCATTCAGCACATCTTGTAATTCTTCTTCAATTTCACTCAGGATTGCAATGTCATCAGCGAATCGTATCATTGATATCCTTTCTCCTTCAATTTTAATTCAACTCGGGAACCTTGCTTTTATTTCCGTCATTGCTTTTTCGACGTACAGATTGAACAGTAGGGGCGAAAGACTACGTCCCTATCTTATACCCTTTTTGTTCTTGGTCATCCAATCTTGTTATTCCATCTTGGCTCTTGTACATATTGTATACTGAGCGTTTCTTCCTATAGCGTACCCCTATTTTTCTCAGCATTTCTAACACCTTGCACCATTTTACATTGTCGAACGCCTTTACCAGTTCAACAAATTCTATGAACGTGTCTTGATTTGTCTTTAGTCTAGCTTCCATTATTAACCTCAAAGTCAGAGTTGCCTCTCTTGTGCCTTTACCTCTCCAAAAGCCAAACTGATCGTCATCTTTCACATCCGCTCACTTCTTTCCCATTTTTATGTGCATTATTCTTGTCAGCAACTTGTATGCATGAGCTGTTAAGCTGATTATGCGATAATTCTCGCACTTGTCAGCTCTTGCAGTCTTCGGAATTGTGTGGATGATAGTTTTCCTAACTTCAGATGGTATGTCGCCAGACTCAGACATTCTACACACGAACGTGGATAGTCGCTTTGTTACCACTTCCTCAATGATTTTAGAACTGCTGATGAAATGTTATCTATCCACTATCTCTTCTAAATCGACTTCTGTTTCTTCTCCCATCACATCTGACACATCTCCCCCCTCATAGAGACCTTCAAAGTACTCTTTCCACGTATCGGCTGTCTCCTCTGCATTTAATACAGGAATTCCCGTTGCACTAATAATGTTTCCACCCTTCCTTTGACTTTCCTACACGCTGAGTCAGTCCTTCCGAAAGTCATTTCGTTTTCGATTTCTACACATTTTTCCGGCAGCCATTTCGTCTAAGCTTTCCTGCACTTCAAATTTACTTCATTCCTTAGCAACTTGTATTTCTGTTTTCTAGAATTTCTCCGAACATTTATGTGCTTCCTTCTTTCATCGATCAGCTGAAGTATGTCTTCTGTTGCCGATGGTGTCTTCGCAGTTACCTTCTTTGTACCTATGGTTTCCTTTCCAACTTCTGTGACTGCCCTTTTTATAGATCTCCATTCCTCTTCAACTGTACTGCCTACTGAGCTATTCCTTATTGCTGTATCTATAATCTTAGAGAACTTCAAGTGTATATCGGCATTCCTTAGTACTTCCGTATCCCACTTCTTTGTGTGTTCATCCTTTCTGACTGATCTCTTAAACTTCAGTCTATTTTTCATCACTCCTAGATTGTGATCTGAGTCTATATCTACTCCTGGGTACGCCTTACAGTCCAGTATCTGATTTCGGAGTCTATCTCTGACCATGATTAAATCTAACTGAAATCTTCCCATAACATTCGGCCTTTTCCAAGTATACCTCCTCCTCTTCTGATTGTTGATTACTATTACAAATTGAAATACATTACAGAACTCAATTAGACTTTCTGCTCTCTCCTTCCTTGTCGCAAGCCTATTTTCACCTGTAGTCTTTTCTTCTGCCCCTTCCCCTACAATTGCATTCCCCAGGAGAGACTTAGATGGCTTAAGCACGCTTGAAGATGGAATTCAAGGTAATATTCGCGAGCATAGTGCAAAAGCAATTGCAGTCTTAGGCTCGTTATTGTTAGTCCGAATTTTCAATAATCCCATGTTTTGCTTGTTAGTGAAAGAAACCTCCTTGTCGTCCAAATAATGATAATTATTCTCCACGTCTAATTAATATATAACTGCTGTAGTTATTGAATGTTAATGTAACTTTGAAATTGAAATAATTTGTTAATCTGGCACCCAGCCGTTATTGACACATATGCCATTGTCATTATTAATACTTCTTCATGATGATTCTGAAGTTTTAAATAGACTTAATTAATGAAATCCCTTCTGGAAAGTTATTTAGTAGTTAACAGGACCCAAGCAAACTGCTTTTTATTATATTCATTCTTAGTAACAATAAACTTCAGCCGCTGACGCTGCATAATGCTGCGCATTGCTGTAAATCACATGGAAAAAGGCAGTTACCTAAAGAGGTAGGTGTAAAACTTAGGGCCAAAACAGAGACACTGACACACCACAACATGTCATGCAACTCTAATCCAGTAAATTCCCTTGAACAGGTCAGATTCTGTATCACCCGTAAATGCTTGTTCAAAAACGCAGCCAGATAGCTTATCCAAATGTTACTTTCAAGTTTTTCATGTAACGATCTGTTGAGGGCTTAAACAACAGTGAAACCGCCACTCATACAACACGCACACTGTTTTATGCAGGTTAGATTCCGATTACTGATAGCTAAGGTTTCTTATCTAGTCCTGTTTCACAGACGAGCATAAGGAATATTGGCTGTAGGTACGTTACATATTTGTTGCATATGTTACTTTAGCCGCCGTCGCTGATGCTGCTGCGGAATTTGCTGTATACACGTTACATATGGCAAGCTCTGTTGCTAGACGACGCCATTGGAAATTACAAAAACGCAGTTAGATCGACATTACACACACAATGGTTACAGCTGCGCTGCCTTGTTACTAATTATGTATGTACTTCGTTTTTCACCAATAATTGTGTATTATTGCCCATCTTTGTTATTTATGAGAATTGCGTGTGACGTATTTCACGTCTAATTGTCGAGGACTGAGAGATACCAACATAATTTTTTTTCTGTGGGACATGAGTGATGCTAAGTGGCAGCCAATTTATCTTGCATTAGTAGAAATCATTATCTCTGTTTCGTAAGTGATTTTGTAACGAGATAGATTCGTTGGTGGGACATTATTTTCTGTCATACTTTTCTGATTAATACTAACGTTCGCTAACCACACGAGATCCGCTAGTGGCCTTAAGGACTTTAGGGAACTTTCAAATGCAGAAAGCACTAATGACGAGATTATGTCTCCAGAACATTCCCAGCCTTCAGAGACTGAAGCGGAAAATGTTCATACACATAATGAGACACGTTTCTACCGTCTCATTACAAGGGTCAATAATGTAACGGATAACCACGGCGGAAATACAAAAAACAAATTATGAAGTATCACAGCACAGTGATACATCTCGATAGATCTTTTCAGAGACAGTAAATTTAGGTTCCGCAAATCGTTCTGAGGTACAAGCAGCACGTCAGAGGACTTCACATAAGAGCACTGTTAAATTTGTAACGAATGACACATTGAAAACCCTGCTCGAAAACATGTTCAACAAGTTCCAACAAGATACCAAATGTCTCAACAAATCATGCTTACAAAATCCCAACAGGACACACAAACAATGAGAGAAGGTTTGGAAACTAAATCACGACGTCGCAAACAGAAAATAGAACATTTATGAATGAACTGAACAAACCACTGCAAGAACAATTATTTCATAAAGTGCAGACCTTAGAAACTAAAATTACCACCATTGACACTGTGCAAACTCAACAAACAGAAGGAATCTCAAGGATTCAGACAGGTTTCCAGAAGAACTGGCAGACTTGTTAACGGCCGTTGAAGCAGAAATACCCACCACTCTGATCACGGATCTCAAACAGCACTGCGATTAAAATGCTTGTAAATTTACAGAAATTAGCACCAAAACAGACTGTGTAGAAAGAACAGTTCAGTCTATTGTAGAGCAGTTAGGCACAGAGTCTCAGAAAACTGACGACCTAACGACATAAGTTACAGACTTGTCCAACAACGTAGACGCGAGCTCTGACGTCACTGCCCCTGTACACTTCTCCCAAAAGGAAGGGCAAATGCTCATCAATGCGAAAGTAGAAGATAGATTAAATTCTTTAGAACGAAAAATTCTTAACGTTGAAAAAATATAAGCTCCTACTGAAGTACAAACAGTTTGTGAAATTACGCAGCAATCCGATTGCATCAGCGGTCATATACCCGTCGACTGCATACGCGACAATATTAGAGGATAGCCTCGTTCAGCACGCACTTGCACTAGTGTCCATCAACCTGAATATTAGAATAGGCAACAATCAGTACAATCGAGAAGATTCTATCCCCACAATTTTGAACCAAGAAGGGATGATAGGATCGATTACAAACACTTCCTCCAGGTACGACAATTTAAAACATTTCGCAATGCTAGAAACGAAATACCAACAATGGGCCTAGCTTGATCAATTCCATTATTCTTTACCCCCCGAATGACCGATTGCAAACAAGTTGAGGTTCATGTGGTCTTGTTTGGAAAATGAGCCGCCTCCTAGATAAGACAACTGCCCACTTACATAAAACATGTTATTTTAGCTACTAGACACAAAGACGATATTTACGAGTTCACAGGTTTTCTGCAAGAACTAGAAGATGATGACTATCACCTCAATATGCAGGGCTCTAATAATAACAAATGTAGAAATAAATGGCAAACGGAAGCTTCTGTGAACCAGTACGGTACTAATAGCCACTCAAATGACCATCATAATTACGAAAATGATGCAAACCAACATGGATATTCACAACACTTTGCAAGGAACCCACAGTTTGCGCAGAATAATCACCCTACGCAAGGTTTTAACAATAGTCCTAACAAGTGCAACAATTATGACCAATAATACCTTCAGCAAACACATTATGATCAAGGTAGTGTGCCCAATGCACAATTCAATGGCAACTTCAGTGATATCCAAAGAAACAGACGCTAAGGAAATATCCAGAACGGACACTCTAATGGTAAGAAAAATGTTAGGAACAAGGGTAAAGGAAGACACAATTATTATAACAGTGACTATTTCCAGGGAAACAATGCTCCCCAGAACGTTCATTATAATAATTCAAATCAGTATAGTTTTGACAATAGTGGTAACCATCCACCAGATAGCTACAACTATCAATGTGATTTACCATGATTCATGGCAACGCTAAGCAAGGTAGGGCAAAGGCCGCTCAGCTGCAGTCTGGAACCGCAAGACCGCTACGGTCGCAGGTTCGAATCCTTCCTCGGGCATGGATGTTTGTGATGTCCTTAGGTTAGTTAGGTTTAACTAGTTCTAAGTTCTAGGGGACTAATGACCTCAGCAGTTGAGTCCCATAGTGCTCAGAGCCATATGAACCAAAGTCCGCTCAAGTGTAATAGTCTACTCCCATTTTTCACAGAAGACAATCGCAACCGTCAGCAACAGACTGGCAACCTAACGATGACGTACAGCAGCAAAATCAGCGTGAATTTGTTGAAATAATGTCACCAGATCGTCGAAGCAATTACCGTAAAGTAGCACTGTGACTAGCACAGCCAGTAGCAAAACCACATTATAGTAGAAACGACAATAACACTACTACACTAAACTTTGTACACTTAGAAGATCCAAGGAATTTTCTATTAGAGGAAAAGGAAAATAACGGGAATACTATTTTCCATCAGATTATATCAATTTCAATTGGGGATACCATGTTTTCTCCAGTTTTTGACTCAGGCGGTCCTATATCCGTGGTAAGTCAAGTCATGTTTAGTCACTGTTGTAAAATCACAGACTTTCCTGCACTTCTCTTACAAAAGACGCGAATTAAGCGTGCCATTGCCGGGAAGAGTGTGGATCTGAGGCGACAAACGAACATACATTTTAAGTGTCAGGGTTACAGTCTCTCAGGAAACCTCGTGATTGTGCCCCGCCTGTCCACTCAAATGATCTTAGGAGTGGACTTTTAAGTGAACACAAATTGGCGTTAAACTTCAACGAAGGAGAAGTAGAACTAGAAACAGAGAGTAAACTTGTTCGTCTACAAGCATTCCGCGGCACAGGCATATACACAGACATACAGAAAACATAGAAAACGCTCTTCAAACGTACTACACTAAGCATTTGGGATAGGTGTTGGCGGTTGCGCTACATTTACATGCAATTTTAGAACACAGAACGAGAGGTTATGTCATGACCGCGTGGGTGCAAGTGAGATAAAAATCGACAGGATTGCGAAAATTGACGAGCGGATAGGTGTAAATTGACCTACTATACACCGAAATTCAAGGAAATTGAGGAAGTACTTGCGTGTCTTCTGCTTGGTGCAGAACAATTTGTACATGGGGGTAAGTATACGACAGCAAAAGGAATGCGGGAAGACATCGACACGGAAGCCAACTAAAGCAGGGAAACAGTCACTTTTTCTTCCGTTGAGGCGGCATTCAACAGTACAATAGTGGATAAAACGAGCGAGACCCCTCGCCTCTTCCTTATGCTGATCCGCACATCTTTAACGTCTGCTACACAGCATAACAGGCAAGGCGACGAAGTGCTACCAACGTACTACGAATATGAAGTCCCATACTCCGTGACGGAGCGTAGGGGAACGATCCGGGAACTCGCACACTTTACTAGGCAAGGTCCTAGTGGAGATGGTTTGCCATTGCCTTCCTCCGACCGTGATGGGGATGAATGATGATGAAGAAGACGACACAAAAACACCCAGTCATCTCGAGGCAAGAAAAACCCCTGACCCCGCCGGGAATCGAACCCGGGACCCCGTGCTCGGGAAGCGAGAACGCTACCGCGAGACCACGAGCAGCGGACACCAACGTACAATACACAAGCATAAAATTGAAAACCCATCCGATCTTTGTCAGACTGTTTTCAGTCATGTGTAAGACTATATTAATGTTGATTAATGTGTTAAACATAACACCTAAATATAAGATATAAATGAAAGAAGAAACGCTAATTAGTTTGAACTGTACAAATAAAGATGAATTTCAGCTTATCGAGATAACGAAACTGTTTTAGTAAGACAAAGTACCCCAGATCGTTGCGAATTAGTAAAATATTATGCGCTTTCGGCTGCGAAACGGTCTACGTCAACGTTCAGACCAGTCATACTGGATTAACTTTGCTGACCTACCATGAAAGTGTGCAAATTTAGCAATACGTGAAGATTCATAACGGAACTCTGTTAAAAATCATTGAGTGCCACACTTAAGTCAATTCAATTATTGACAGAAACTGAAAAAGTAGGCTGTAACAAGTATGAAATCCTACAGGAGTTTGATATTAACATCCACAGTGCGCCAGTACAGAATATAGGTAGCAATAAAACGTATTGGGGGCACGGGCATTTCTTGAAATTGGTGTACTGATAGTCTATCTCCTCCATCGAGATTAGAACCGAAAACCAACCAGACCTCTCCCTTGCACTAGCTAACACCTTTCACTACGCTAGCAGACAACAACAAGCAAACAGCCCTCTATTATTACCCAGAAATGAATAAGCCAGCAATTTCGCAATGAAAATGGCAAAAGTTTCTGCAGCTTTGTTACATAGAGCTTTCTGGACTGAAAAACATGAATTTTCTACCTTTATGTCACCGCTTATGTGACAATCATTCGGGATGTTAATTGAAATAACTAAATACTGTTATTAGCGAGTATATTTAGTCTGCCATTGGCAGAATGAGGCTGACGTATTATGTCTGAAGTCTCCGACCTCCAATAATGATTATTAATCAAAATTTTAGCGGTGGCAGACGTTTCGATTACAGAATGCCTTGGTACATCATGAGACTTCAGTAGACCGTAGTAAATTCATCATGTAATATAAGCTGCAAATGGGAGGAAAAGGTAATTAAGATAACAAAAACACTGTAGTAAAAGGAGAAAGGGAAAAAGACAAGAACATAGCCGAAAAAGCACCACCAAGCTCTCATGATATGTATAAATATTTTATTCAAAGTTTCTTTATATTTATTTAGTTTTTTAATTTATATCTATAATCGACAAACAGAAACACAACGAAACAGATTATATTCTAAATAGCAAACTAAGAAAAATTCCAGAAAATTCCAATATGATTTCAAGGATTGTATACGCTCATGTGTATTCGAGGGTCGGAACTTAAATAGTGGCAACTATTTATTCACAACTGATACAAAAGAGTTACATGTTAGCACGTGTTACCGTCCTTCAAAGTAGTCACCAGCGATGTGGAAGGCGTAGTATACCGTTAGCAGAGCCTGTTCTGTTGATAGTGTGAATAGAGCGGTCTGCTGCCTGTCGAATCTCTGGAACAGTTCTGAAGGGAATGCCATGAAGTGGTTCCCTCATCTTCGGAATCAAATCAAAGTCACAAGGACTAAGGTCCGGTGTGTATGGTGGATGGTACAGTAGTTCCAAGTCCCATCGACCGAAAAGAGCAGCCACAGCTGGTGCTGTATGAACCCGCGCTTTGTCGTGTATAATGATGGGTGGGTTGCGCAGAAAATATCGCCGCTTCATTTGCAAAGCTGGTGATGCTCCAAAAACGAACACTAATACTGTGCATTGACGGTCTGCAGTGGTGGAACGCAATGCGTTAGGATAACTCCATCACAGTCGTACATGAGAATCACCATAACTTTTACAATACTGGGGCTCTGACGCACTTTCGACTTTCGCGGCTACCCATAATGACGCCGTTCGTTGGACGATGTGGCCCATCTCTCATCCAGTGTTACGACAGGGCGTAAGAAATCCTCTCCTTTGTGCTCATAGCGCTCCAAGTGCGTCTGAGCAACGTCATAACGTATCCATTTCTGCATTTCCGTCAAGGCATGCAGAACCCATCCTGGTGCAATTTTTCGCATGCCCAGGCGTTCCTCCAGGATGCGAAGCACAGTCATATGTGTTAATCCGGTTTCGTGGGCAAGCTCACAAATCGTATGGCATCGATCACTGTCCACTTACGTGGCAACAGAATGCACTTCATCTTCAGAGACTCTAGGACAACGTGCCAGATGCATGTCTGCCACGGTTTGCCGAACTTCGTTATGTTAGACTGCTCGCTCACAAGTGACTGTTTCCCTCGATTGTGCGCACGACAGTGACGTGGGATGGGCGAGTCCATTTGTCGGAGGTAAGGTAGGTATGTCAACTACGTGTTCTATCTGCGACAATAGTAGATTCCATTGCATAGTGTCTCCACAGCAGTGATGCCACTATTTAAGTTCCAACCCTCGTATATACTTCACCTATGCACATTTTGAAATAGAACTTGAGAGATACTGAGTCAAAATACTAAACTAAAAGGTGCAGGTAAACTAGCAGAGAACAAAGCGAAGCAAATCAGATGGGAAACGTAGATAACAAGGAATACATCTATCATAAGAAACATGAAATTAACCGACACCTAGCCGACTGAAAAAAAGATTCAACATGTTGGCGAAGAGGTCTCGATATCGACGTATTCGTAAACGTGTCCAGTAGGTCGTGAACATGTACTGCATGAAGTTCATGTAGTCTTCCTCTCGTCTTCTACGACATAATCAACGAAGTGTCCCAGTAACCAAATAACGATAGGGGTTTTAGACTGTGGAAGGAAGGAAGAATCTGGTCGCAATATTATTTCCGTAGTGTAGAACGTCTCAGAAGATCGAGTAAGAAAAGCCAATTGCCTCCTAATCCAAGACCTAGTTGCCATTTGACTTCCACAAGTAAAGCGATGGCGTATAGTATCTACAGACGTACGATTACATATATCTGCGTCGCTAAGCCCAATACGGAAAAGTCACTTTTTCGTTGAAATCAAGTTATTTACTACCTTATAGCAAGAGGATGCTACGCACATCGGCAATATCGGAAGATTGACATTGCACCCAACTGTCGCCGAGTTTGTTTGCGGCGATTCTCTTTCAACGAGGGTAAGGGACTGCTTTCCAACGAGTCTGTAGGAATTTCATGGTGAGGACGGGTCTCCATAAAATGTCAGTCCCTAAATTGCTCACGGCAAGATAGAAGTCACGAATGTGTTTTTACTTGTAATTTATGCGACCAACAACAGTAGAGGGTTCACGATTAGCAGGACGGACACAGAGAAATAAACGAGACGTGAAAATGTGAGTTCCTTAGAGTTACCATCAAAACATTGCGTCGCATATATAGCATCTGCGTATTCCTTCGTATGTCAGCCAGGCCCAGCCCCCCTCGTGACCACCTCATACTGTAAGCGAAAGCGTAAGAAACGACCAGACAGTTGCTGTAGTTTCTTCGCCATCATCGACGGAAGCGGATAAATTTGGGCCACGTAATAAGCTGTGCATAAAATATAATTATCCTGTATTCGGACTTTCTGGATCAGAGTAAGAGAGCGCCTTTAATGTTCTAGTAACGCTCCCTGAATTTTTTCCGTAACAGACTCCCAGTTGAGAGTCGTCATTTTGAGTGGACAACTATCAATGATCATACCGAGAGACCTATGCCGATCCACCTTAGTAGCCCATGGAAAAACGACGTCATCAAAACCTCGCAAAGTAAGACTCCTGCATTTACCTTCGTTAAGTAGTGCACCTGAAAAAAGCACTCCGTCGTCAGGCCACAAGTGGCCCATCGGGACCATCCGACTGCCGTGTCATCCTCAGTTGAGGATGCGGATAGGAGGGGCGTGTGGTCAGCACACTGCTCTCCCAGTCGTTATGATGGTTTTCTTTGACCGGAGCCGCTACTATTCGGTCGAGTAGCTCCTCAATTGGCATCACGAGGCTGAGTGCACCCCGAAAAATGGCAACAGCGCATGACGGCCCGGATGGTCACCCATCCAAGTGCCGGCCACGCCCGACAGCGCTTAACATCGGTGATCTGACGGGAACCGGTGTATCCACTGCGGCAAGGCCGTTGCAGTGCACCTGAACTCCGACAATAATAATTGATTACAGCCTTCAGTCGAGGTGTCTCCACAGAATTGCGGAGTAGAGCCATCACGCCATCCGCGTATGCACGAACAGCCATAGTCCCTCCGGAAAGCGTCCAACCTTTCAGCTGGGGTGCTAGCATCCGAAACAGGGGCTCCAGAGACAACGCAAACAAGGTCATTGACATCGTGCTTCCTTGAGGCGCTCCCCGGCTGATATTTATCGGGGGCGACAGTTGGCTGTTAACAACCACCGAAGCTGAAATACCCGTAAACCGATTTGAGAGCACTCGCCGTGTGTCAACAGAAAAACCAACTGCCTCCAGAATCCGAAGCAAACAGTCGTGACTGACTGGATCAAACGCCTTATCGAAATCTAGGAAAGCTAGGGCATAGGGGACGGACGTTAGAGCAACAACCAAAACCACATCACGACATTCGACTAGAGGAGTAAGAATGGTATGACCAGGTACGCAGCTTTGATATTTGGCAACAATCATGTCCTTCAGCGCCAGAGAAGTTAATCACCATTCTCATTCCACACGAATCACGTTTAAAGAAGTCCGCCTACGGTAGCTAAGTGGTCAGCGCGACATAATGTCAATCCTAGGGGCCCGGGTTCGATTCCCGGCTATCTTGGAGATTTTCTTCGCTCAGGGGCTGGGTGTTGTGTTGTCATAATCACCATCATTTCATTACCATCGAAGCACAGGTCGCCGCAGTGGCGTCAACTCGAAAGACCTGCACCCAACGTACGGTCCACCCGACGGGAGGCCGTAGCCACACGACATTTACATTTTTTTACGTTTAAGGAAAGGAATGAGTAGGCTTGGCTCATTGCCCACAGCTATACAGGAATGTACGGAACGTCTGAGCAGAATCAGGTCAATTGCGGACTCCACGAAGTAATCAGACGTCGGGGGACCAGAGCCCCCGTCATCGCAACCTTTCTTCTTCGATTTCTTACGTGCCACCGCACGGTCAGGTTGTATACGTTGTTTCTGTGGGCTACGTGGCACCTTTGCAGACGGAGGTGTGGGAGGGGCCAGAGACACAGCTTCCTGCCCCTCAGAACTAGGGTCATGTAATGCAGTTCCAGTCACTAATGTGGAAGCATTCTGTGGAATTGCCCTGCCAATGCAACAGGAGATACTTGGTCGCAAATTTTATTCTCCTCGGGAGTTGCTGTTGTCGGCAAATGCAGGGAACTCACGGCGGCTGAAGACGAAGGATCAGGAGGACATTGCATCGTCCCAACTGTAACTGAAGATACAAAGACCAAGGAGGGGGGGGGAGGGAGGAAGGGACTCTGCTCCCTCTCCACACACAGTCACCTCAGATGGAGCCACTTCGCGAGCAGGAGGGATGCTAGAGATAACTTTTTCGCCACTCACCGTACCACGGACGGGAGGCATCGTAGCATCCAGAGAAGCAGGGGAGACGATGCGGATGAGGTTGGCGCAGAAGGCACAGCCAAATCCTCACTATCACATCCTGATTACGACGTCGCTTGTTTGTCACTGTTACGGGTTCTATCCTGGGGGCAACAGGATTCTGAACCTGTCGTGGAGGTAAAGGCGGAAATTCAGTTACAGGATTAGTCTATCAGAACTGACTTTTTGTTCATTATGATTGAAGCAGAAGTAGGTCCGACATCTCGAGTGGAAGGAACAAGATCAGCAACCGTGACGCTGCATTAATGACGGCTTTAATACAAAAACCCTCCGCGGGCAATTAGACCAATCGTCTCCACATTCATTACATAGGAAGCAGGTTCCCTCCTGACCAGTATACATGACACGGACGCGGTTACCACACTCTTGTAAATGTGATGGAATTTTACGTTTGACATTCATTTCCACGGAACAAATTCCACCATAACACTGTAATGTGTGTTGAGCAGACCATCGTTCACGACGGACGTTTTTCACGTTACCATAAGGAGTCAATATGTTCTTTAGAAAGTTGTCATCAATTCCCGGCGGTAGGTTGAATACTCCAAAATTGGTATTTTCGATTTCAGCATCTGCGAGTGACACCATAATAATGGAATTTTGCGATGCTTGAAAGGGACTTAAGAACTATGTCGTGACAGAAACGTTCAACGTGAAGGGAATCCATACATTTCACGTAAAACACATACTCGTCTGCATCCAAATAAGCGTTGTGGACATGATTATAGTTCATATGAACTGCATCGACAAGCCAATCGTGGATTTCTAGAGATCCAGGTGGCACGTGACGCGTTGTTTTTATCGAAAGCTGTGGTGTGCGTACTGTAAGTCCTTCGGTACACACACCATCAGATTATTTGACTTGTCACTCTAACGAAGTAGGCGAGTGTCAGCAATATGTCTCGTGGTCTTATCGTGGCGTGTTTATCTTCTGCCGTAGGTCAGACGATAGAAATGCCACATGCACGCTTAGAGTAGCAGATTGACGGTGATCAACTTTAAACGGAACTTGATTAATTTTCACACATATTTATTAAAATAATAAAAAGCTTAGAATTTACTTAACTTGATTTTGGATACTGTTTACAATTGACAATCTGAAGTGCCTTTGGTCTTGGTACGTTAGTCTTATTCTCACATATCTCTGATATTTGACAAAGTGTCTATTCATTTATCTTCACGACTATGTACAGGAATATGATAATCTTATTAGGCGCAGACTGAAACTTGACTATAGACAGGTACAGACTAATGTAGACTGGTACAGACAGGTGCAGATAAATGCAGACTAAGGCAGACTGACGAATCGGAGGTTTTTTTTTTTTTTTTTTTTCTTTATTGTTATTTTCAAACCCGTACAAACAGGCAGGCTGTCAGCAGCATGGTACGCCGCTCTTCAGCCGTAGAGGAGATATAGAAAGAACAGAAAGAATACACAAATGTGACATAACGGTGGGTAATAAAACAGGAGACACATAAAGACAAACACGGAGCCGTTCACACTCGACGATAATTCACTACAAACTGTTGTCACGATGCACGAACACTGAAGATGGCGATGGCACAGGTGAACGATGGAGTATGACGGGAACACTGAACACGAACCACGACGGCACTCACGAGACACTGATGGCGATGATCTCCGGCGCGCGAATGTCCACTCAGCGTATACGAGTCCGGGGACCTGCCAAGAGAGGAGGTGGAGGAGGAGGAAGGGGAAATGGGAGAGGGGAGAGCAGAGATGCCATGGGCAAAGGAGAGAGGGGAGGGAGGAAGGGGGAGGGAAGCCCGGAGGAGAGGGTAGGAGGGAGGGGGGAAAGGAAAGAGAAGGGAAGGGAAAGGGGGGGGAGGGAGGGTGCCTGAAGGAAAGGACACAGGAGGTGGGGGGGAGGATCAAAGTTGATAGGAGGGGTAGATGCAGGGGAGGAGGACATCATCAGGCAGGGGGAGCTGGCGGAAGCCACCTTGGGAGAGGGTAAGGAGGGTGGAGAGATGGAGACCGGGTGGGACATGGGAGTACAGGCGCGGCAGCGGGCGGGGGTGGGAGAGAATCGGGGAGACGAGCGGGTGAGGTGGATCGAGTTTACGGGAGGTGTATAGGATCCGTACCCTTTCGAGGAAGAGGAGGAGGTGGGGGAAGAGGATAAGGTCATACAGGATCCACGTGGGGGAAGGGAGACGGATGCGATAGGCAAGGCGGAGAGCATGGCGTTCAAGGATTTGGAGGGATTTATAAAAGGAAGGGGGGGCGGAGATCCAGGCTGGATGGGCGTAATAGAGGATAGGGCGGATGAGGGACTTATAGGTGTGGAGGATGGTGGAGGGGTCCAGACCCCACGTTCGGCCGGAAAGGAGCTTGAGGAGACGGAGTCGGGAACGTGCCTTGGCTTGGATTGTCTGGAGATGGGGAGTCCAGGAGAGGCGACGGTCGAGGGTGACGCCAAGGTACTTAAGGGTGGGGGTGAGAGCGATGGGACAGCCATAAACGGTGAGATAGAAATCAAGGAGGCGGAAGGAGGGAGTGGTTTTGCCTACAATGATCGCCTGGGTTTTGGAAGGATTGACCTTGAGCAACCACTGGTTGCACCAAGCAGTGAACCGGTCAAGATGGGATTGGAGAAGGTGTTGGGAGCGTTGCAGGGTGGGGGCGAGGGCAAGGAAGGCGGTGTCATCGGCAAACTGGAGAAGGTGGATGGGGGGTGACGGCGGCGGCATGTCCGCCGTGTACAACAAGTACAGAAGGGGGGAGAGGACGGAGCCTTGGGGCACACCGGCGGAGGGGAAAAAGGTGTAGGAATCGGTGTTATGGATGGTGACATGGGAAGGACGGCGGGAGAGAAAGGAACCGATCAGACGAACGTAGTTAATGGGAAGGGCGAAGGTTTGGAGCTTGAAGAGGAGACTGGAATGCCATACGCGGTCATATGCGCGTTCGAGGTCAAGAGAGAGGAAGATGGCGGAGCGACGGGAATTGAGCTGTTCGGAAAGGAGATGAGTGAGGTGACGGAGAAGATCGTCGGAAGAGAAGGACGGCCGAAAGCCACACTGGGTAGCGGGGAGGAGGCGGTGCTGGCGGAGATGCTGGTGGATGCGGCGGGTGAGGATAGATTTCAGGACCTTGCTGAAGACCGAGGTAAGGATGATGGGACGGTAGGAGGAGACGGCGGACGGCGGTTTGCCAGGTTTGAGGAACATGAGGATATGGGAGGTTTTCCACAGGTCGGGGTAGTAACCGGTGGACAGGACTACATTGTAGAGCCTGGCCAGGGCGGAGAGAAAAGAGACAGGAGCCTCACGAAGGTGACGGTAGGTGACACGATCGTGACCAGGAGCGGTGTTGCGTTTGGTGCGGAGTGTAGTGATGAGATCCTGTGTGGTGATGGGGGCATTAAGGTCCGTGTGTGGAATGTTGTCCAAGTACTGGAAACCAGGAGCGAGGGGAGGGACAGAGGTGTCAGTTCGATCGCGGATATCTGGGAAGAGGGAGTAATCGAACTGGGGATCATCAGGGATGGAAAACACATCGGACAGGTAGGAGGCAAAGTGATTGGCCTTACTAAGGGCGTCAGGGAAAGGGTGATCATCGTGGAGAAGAGGATAGTAGGGGGAGGGTTTAGTTCCGGTAAGGCGACGGAAGGCGGTCCAGAACTTGGACGAGTTTATAGGGAGGGTAGCATTTAAACGGGTGCATGTCTGTCGCCAGTCCCGGCGTTTCTTAGCCGCGAGCAAATTTCGGATGTGTCGCTGTAGTTGCCGGTGGCGTCGTAGGGTGTCCGGGTCACGCGTGCGGAGGAAGGCACGATAGAGACGACAGGATTCACGGAGGAGGAGGACGGCCTGTGGTGGTAAGGTAGGACAGTGGGGGTGGATGGCAACAGTAGGGACGTGGGCCTCCACGGCCTCAGACAAGGTCTGCTGGAGAAAGGAGGCGGCATGGGTGACATCATCGGGACGGCGGTAGGCGACAGGGCGGCTATCAACCTGAGTGGAGAGGGTATCCCGGTAGGCATCCCAGTTGGCACGGGAATAGTCATGGATGTACTTAGGGGGAGGGTCATGACGAGGGTCGGGGCGGGGGCGACGGCCGTCTGAAACGGTGAGGAGGACAGGGAGATGGTCGCTACCAATAGGCTCCAGGACATCCACCGTAATGCGACCAAGGAGGTTGGGGGAGGAGAGAATAACATCGGGAGTGGAGTTGGATTCGGGACGGGTGTGCTGGGGGATGGGGATGAGGTCGCCTTGAAGGGAGGAGAGGAACCGATGCCACCGCCGTAACTGGGCAGCGGAGCGACTATGGATGTTGAGGTCGGCGGCGATCACATAGGAGGAGAAGGTACGGTCGATGTGGGAGAGGAAGTCGAAAGGAAGAGGGGCGTTGGGGCGGACATAGATGGTGGCACAGGTAATGGTAAGGCCGGGGAAGAAGAGACTAAGGATCAGGTGTTCGGTGGGGTCGGGAAGGAGAGGTTGGAGCCGAACGGGGATCTGGCGGTGGTGGCCAATGGCAACTCCACCACGCGCAACTGGGAGGGGATTATCGGAGCGGTGGAGGAGATAGGGGGAGGCGTGGATGGAGTGGTGGGGTTGGAGGAAGGTTTCATTGAGGAGGAAGGCATCCACACGGTGGGTAGCAAGGGTGTGCAGGAAGAGGTTCTTGTTGGCGGGAAGGGAGCGGATATTGTTGAAAAGGATACGATGCTGTCGCGCCATGATAAGGACTTATACGAGGGTGTCAAGGCGGGAGAAGGTGAAATGGACTTGGTTATTGGAATAGGTGGCGTACATTTTAAGGTGGAATATGGAACGGGCGGCGAGGGAGATCTGTTGTAAGGTGTGGGGGCGCTGAAAGGGATGGACGTTTTGGAGGACAATGGTGAGGAACCTGATGATGTCCTCAGCAGTGGGGGGGGGGGGGGACGAAGGGAATTGCCACGAGGGGTGGGGGCGTCCAGGGGACGGACAGGTACGGTGAGTTCAGGAGTGGTGGGAGGGGGTCGGGCTTTACACTTTTGGGAGTAGGTGGGGTGGGGGAGGCTGCAGGTATTACAGGAGGGAGGGGATTTGAGGTTGGGGCACTGCCGGAGGAAGTGCGCTTGCCGACAATGCGGGCAGGTGGGGGCCTCGCGGCACTCTGCTGTTGGATGTGCATTGTAGCGCAGACATCTCTGGCAGCGCAGGGATTGAGGGGGGGAACGGGAGGGGTCGACCTTGTACCGCTGATTGAAGAGGAGGGCACCCTCCTTCAGGAGACGGTCAGTGGAGGGGGCGTCCTCAGAGAAAACCCGCATAAGGCGGGTGGGGCCGGTCGCGTTGAAAATGCGGCGGACTGCCCGCACCTCCAGGGTGGGATGGGCCTTCAGCTCCACCAGCACCTCCTCCTCCGTGATCGACGGGCTAAGCCGAGTGATCATGGCGGTGAGGGTCGGCGGGCGACGCGGGGGTTGGGGTTGGCGGGTAGGAGATGGGGAGGGAGCAGCAGTGAGGGAGGCGTGAGGACCAAAACGGGTGATGGGGAGGCGGGAGAGGATGTCAGTATGGAGGGTTGGGCTGGGGGAGGAGATAAGAACAGAATCCCGTCTGGGAGTAAGGAGAGAGATGGGGGCGCCAGGGAAATGTTGGCGGAGGAGGAGGGAGAGATTCCGGGCCTCGAGGAAGGAAGGATCGGGACGGGACAGGAGATATTTGTAGAGACCGGGTGGGGAGGAGGAGGAGGAGGAGGGAGCTGGACCTGGTGGGGAGACGTCCATGGCATTTTGGGGTGGGGATGGGGGGCGGGGTGGAGCCTTTTTAGGAGCAGATGAAGTGAAGGCGCCACTAGGGCGTTTGACAGCGGCAGATGGGCGGGTGGTGATATGAGGGACGGGAACGATGGGGAGGTGGTGGGAAGGGACAGGTCCCGGCACGGACGCAGCAGTCGGCGCTGGAGATAGTGACTGTGACGGTGCAGGCGAATGTGTCAGTGATGGTGATGGCGACGATGATGACGGTGGTGGCGGTGGCGGTGGCGGTGGCGGCGGTGATGGCGATGGCGACGGGGAGAGCTGGGCGTGGGCAGTGGCCCAACGGGCCACCACCCTAGCCGGAGCTGCAGTGACAGGCTGGGGGAGTGGGGGGAAAGGATCAGAACGAGAGGAAGAAGCGGGAGAGGGGGCGACAAAGAGCACGGGCGAAGGGATAGAGAGGAGGGGAGGGATGGAAGGAGGGGGGTGGGACTGGGCACACCAAGTGATAGTGGTGGAGGCGGCGGAAGGGGACGTATACACGATGGCGGTGGTGGTAGTAGTGACGGTGGTGGTGGGGGCGGACATGACGACAAGAAGAAGAAAGAAAAAACACAGCACTAAAAGGACAGGACACACACTGGGAGACGACGGACGGCGACGGACGGCGACGGCGACGGCGACGGCGACGGCGAGAGGCAGGGACGCTGCTGACGCGGACGGGGCCGGGGCGGCGGCGGCGGCGGCTGCTGCTGCTGCTGCTGCTGCTGCTGCTGCTGCTGGCTGGA
Organism: Schistocerca piceifrons; assembly: GCF_021461385.2. Classification (NCBI taxonomy): domain Eukaryota; kingdom Metazoa; phylum Arthropoda; class Insecta; order Orthoptera; family Acrididae; genus Schistocerca; species Schistocerca piceifrons. Next base: position 796,533,131 of record NC_060140.1, read on the forward strand.
CTGCTGCTGGCTGGACTGCTGCTGCCACCGGAGGGCTGGCTGGCTGGCTGGCTGGCTGGCTGGCTGGCTGGCTGCGGGACCACTGCTGCAGGCCGGGACCGGGAACTGCTGCTGCTGGTGCTGCTGCTGCTGCTGCTGCCGCTGCTGCTGGCTGGCTGGCTGGCTGGCTGGCTGGCTGGCTGGCTGGAACCCCTAGCACGTCGATGAGCGCGAAAATTGCACTATCGAAGGGCGGTAACCTTTCGGTGTACCGCCGGAGAAGCGAATCGGAGGTCTGTACACTCGTTATAATACCTTGCGCACTCAGGTATCACTGCGCGAGTGTGATCCGCAAGGAGAAAAGGTTCTACGTTAGCAGCAATCTCATTGGCTGCGTTACATATTAATACGCGGATCGGCGGAAATAGAATTTGGTCCGTCTCTAAGACAGTGCCATCTCGTAGTGCGGAGACGGACGAGCACCGCGCCTCCACTGTTGTGCTTAGCGGGGCGCGCTCTATTGGGAAAGTTGTGTACGCGCTGACTACGCGGAAGTATGTACACAAAAAGCCCACAATACGTTTTCGTGGAATACACGTGAAAGCCATGGTAGCCATAGCGGAGCATCCGACGCCGCTGCAAGTAGACGAACACAAACAGACAGTAGGGTGGAAAGGAGACGCTACGACTCACTCGGCAGACAGGACAACACTAACGAGGAAAACTTCACTCAAGCGACGCTGCGGCAAGTGAAATAAACACGAACCTTTCCACTCGGCGCTCGAAGTGAAACTGGCCTCTAGACCAGGGATGACTCTCGTACACTTGCTTGAAAACAGTGAGTGTGTTAGTTTATCAACATCGTCAATGGTCACGAAATCCATATCACAGCCCACACTGACCCGACACAGATACTATCCCGCTCTCCCAAAGCTATGGTCGTCTTCCCTAGCACCAAATCACAGCACAAGCCATACATTTACATGGCAGTAATCTCCTGCCTGTGTTTCTCTAGATGTTATACCATGTACCAAATCCGCTCATAACAATCTACCCTGACAAATAAAAGGATTATTCTCGTGGACATTGGAATGGATACATTGATCAAGTCCATACTCTAATCGAGAGTCATGATTCCAACCTTCAAGATCCTGACGACATCCAGCACGATGCGATTTCCTACAACACACATATACTACTCAGAAAAATCTACTATGATTATTCCACTCAGACTTCATGTGCTCTTGCCCTGCTCAAAGTTTCCTCTCGTCTCTGCACAGAGGTTCCATTATTATTCAACTCTAGTGAGTAAAATAGCAAGGCTGCCGTGGTTGCCGCAAGAGGACATGGAAGAAGTCACACACAGAATGGACCAAAATATCTATACGTAGGAGGCAATAGTGAGACCGGTCCGTTTCGACATGGCTGGTCGACCTGGGGACTGGAATAGCATCGAAATAACGCGAAGACAGTAAGGCCATGGGATAAGCACGCCAGTTAAAAAATGGCTCTAAGCACTATGGAACATAATATTTGAGTCATCAGTCCCCTAGAACTTAGAACTACTTAAACCTAACTAAGGACATCACATACATCAATGCCCGAGGCAGGATTCGAACCTGCGACAGTAGCAGTCGCGCGGTTCCGGACTGAAGCGCCTACAACCGCTCGGCCACCACGGCCGGCAGCAGGCCAGTTAACACCCCTCCGAGTTACGGGCTTGTTTTGGTGTAGATGGTTGGGATGGAAGCAGTCCTGCAGCAAATCAAGTGGGCAGCGACCAGTATAAATGAAGATAATTTTTATTTAAAGGCGTGTTAGTCAGGCAGCACAATTTACTAGAAGACTATGCCAGCGCCAGAGTGACACGATTCTGCAAGCATCTACCATGAACCCTTGCATCAAATACTCATAGGCCTACAACTGGTTCTACACGACTGTGGGGCACCCCCAGGCTCATATCGCTGCTGCCAGTCTTCTGCCCCAAGGGGCAGCCCATCAACTCCAGGGCGATGCAAGTGATTTACTATTGATGGCTGGCTGGACATACGGATGTTTTATGCCTCCAGTCGTGAGAGCGGGTACCACTGGTGAGGGCTGTTTACCACTACAAGAATCATGCGGCGTCCACGATTACCAGTGCATTCTGCCGTGAACTTTGGTGCCATGCCAAGACGGCGCATGTGTGTCGCAAACTCTGTGTGTCAGCAAACGTTCATCACCACGGATGTCAAGCTGATCACGTGCTGCCTGTTGCACCATTATCACTGCGCTCACTACTCTCAGCATACACTCAGGGTGGCGCCAGTAGGGGGAGGGGGGCAGGGGGGCAGGGGGGAGGGGGGCAGAGGGGGGGGGGAATCCGTTGCTGCCACATAGCTTCGCCACAAAAATTGCAGTTGTATCTTAATAAAATGTATGACTACTCATGCTGTTTCGTTGAGCAATCATCAGTCACCGGTCATCACCCTGCCATCAATGCACCATCTCATCTCAACCCAGCCACCACTAGGTGTTTCACATTAGGCATCCGGTCTGCCCCAGTAGCTGAATGGTCAGCGTGACAGAATGTCAATCCTAAGGGCCTGGGTTCGATTCCTGGCTTGGTCAGAGATTTTCTCCGCTCAGGGACTGGGTGTTGTGTTGTCCTAATCATCATCATTTCATCCCCATCGACACGCAAGTCGCCAAAGTGGCTTCAGATCGGAAGATTAGCAACCGGCGAATGGTCTACCAGACGGGAGGCCCTAGCAGCGTCTTCCATGACCCCCTTCAAAGTTGGGGTGTGCTATGCCTACCCGTCACATGCTGAAGCACTCTTATCCACGTTCTCATGCATCGATAAACAAAAAAGGAATAAGACAGAATATGTTATATTTTGATGTATTTAATGTTTTATAATATTTTTGTTCAACTAACAATTATTTGCATATATGTAAATGGTACCTTGAAGAATAAATAAATATATATATATATATATATATATATATATATATATATACATATATATATATATATACATGTGTGTGTGTGTACTGTTAGTTTGTTCAATAAAGACTATTGCATCCAAGAAAGAAATCACACGACATTTATTATTACCAGGCATCTACAAAGTTAAACTACAGAGAGACATGGAACACATTAAAGTAAATGTAAATCATATAAACACCCCCAAAATGTTGAAAAGCCTTACATGTTATCTCAAGAAACAACTCCATTCCCACGTATCCCAACCCACATAACAACTGACTTCCCAACACATTTGTCACTTCATATCATATTCAGAAACCAGATTCACCACGTGGATCTTACCAACTGTGATTACTCTATGTAGACCTATATGCATGAAAGTACAAACAACGCTATCCCACCTCTCGCTCCGAACTTCCAGTATTTGTACAACATTCCAGGAACAGGACTAAACACACCAATAACAAGTGAAGATATTACTTATTCACTAAAAGTGGAACACTGCAACTGGACACGATACAATTCATTACTGCCACCTCAAGATATGTCCCAAAGTCTATTACGAAACACTTGTCGTTCTTTACAATACCGTACTCTATAACGATTCTTATCCGGAGCAGTGGAAAACATCCAAATTCCTCCTCTTCATGGAATCTGATGAAAGACCCTCCCAAATCTCATACTGTCGGCCTATGTCAGTTTACAGCAAAATATTTGAAAATGAATCAATCAGCACTTTGCAACCAGCCTACGCATCCCCAACAACCAATGTGACTTCATCCAAACTACTCTGACCAGCCAGATGATTAAGACTACCAGCCTACTATCGATATAAACTTGTCCAGACGTTCGCAGCGTCACCTGGCGAGGAATGACTGCTAGTTAGACATACGCACTGTACATGTAGTATACGCGAGTGTGCTCTCAATGTGTAGAATGAAGAACGTGAGCAGTCTGTGTGACTTTAACAGAGGGCAGACTGATGGCCTGGACGCTCGGCACGGGCATTTTGGAAACTCCCCGACTTGTCGGGTGTTGGAGGAGTGATGGTGAGTGACTTCAAAACTTGGCGAAACAAAGGTGAAACCTCGTCCAGACGTCATAGGGTTGGATGGCCACCCATCATTGCAGATGTTGGATGTCGTAGGCAAGGCATACTAGTGAAACAGGACAGGTGGCAATGGCTCTGAGCACTATGGGACTTAACAGCTGTGGTCATGAGTCCCCTTGAACTTAGAACTACTTAAACCTAACTAACCTAAGGACATCACACACAGCCATGCCCGAGGCAGGATTCGAACCAGCGACCATAGCAGTCGCGCGGTTCCGGACTGCGCGCCTAGAACCGCGAGACCACCGCGGCCGGCACAGGACAGGAGGCCAACAGTGGTCGAACCAACATCAGACTTTAACGTGTCTGACACGAAGTGCACCGAACACCCCTAATGATGGGAATGTACATTCGACGACCCGTAAATGTGTCTAAAGTTAACACCACGACATAGGCAGTTATAACTAATATGGCCCTATGGCCATCAGCATCGGATTTTGGCGCAGCGGCAGACCATTGAATGGCCTGATTAATCCCAATACCTTCTTCATCATGCCGACGGGACGGTGCCAATCCGTCGTCTTCCAGGGTAACAGCTCCTTGACAACTGTACTGCTGGGTGGGGAAAAGATGGCAGTGATGCCATTATTCTCTGGGAAACGCTCATGTCGGCATCCATGTGCCAAGTGGAGCTCCTGCAAGCCACTGTGCCATCAAGAAGTATCGTACACTAGTTGTAGACCATGTACACGCCTTCGTGACGCTCATGTTTCCCGTTGGCACTGGCATTTTTTAGCAAGGTAATTCGCCATGTCACCAGGTCAGAGTATGATGGATTGGTTATAGGAAACAGTGGCGAGTTCCAATTGATGTGCTGGTCCCCCACCACGCCAGATCTGAACCAGATCGAACACATCCGGGACTAGATTGAACTTGGCGTCGGAGCTCATCGTCCCCATCCCCTGATTTTCCAGGAATTAAGTGACTTGTTTCTGGAGATGTGGAGCCAACTCCATCCAGCCACGTACCAACGCTTCATTGCTTCCATGCCAAGACGAGTCGCCTGTGTTATGCGTGCCAAAAGTGGACATAACTGCTATTAGGTAGATGGTCATAAGGTATCGGTTGACCAGTGTACTCCATCGACGAGAAAATTCTTTATATTACCTACCTTATCTCCCATGAACCAAATAGACGGTAATCCGCCATATTTGTCTCCCATTATACCCTAAAAAACTTTAACCTCTTGTAGCATTCTGGACTGCTTCCTAGTGGGAAATATATGCACTTCCAGTTAAATATTCTACCTTATAGGCTCCTTCACAGCCGTCTTACAACCGCATCTGCCCCCAAATATTGTGCCCCACTGCAGGTGTGCGTCAACGCTCTGTCTTGCAGTTGCCGCCTCTCCCTCCTTTACATCGTGTACACTGAAGACATTCCCTTCCCCGGCCATCCCCACATAACCATCTCCTGCAATACTCTGACGACATCGCACACCCAGCCAAGCAACATACACATCAACGCAACATGAATCACCTGCTCGATATGTGTAACATGTGGAAGCTTCAAGCAAACCCACAAAAAAGCTAAGCAACCATCTTTAGTCGTAACATTCGGCGTTTCCGTTGTCCAGATTTCCGTCTATCTACAAAAAAAATCTATCGCTCTGACTAACTCAGAGTAGTAATTAGGATTAACATAGAATAGAAAATTAACATTGAATGCACAACTAATTACCATTCAACTGAAACCCCAAACATTAAAACTACTAACACTACTAACCTGGGGCCTACATCCTCCTACCGTTATTCTCACTTATAAATCCCTCATCCACCAGATCCTCACCTACGCCTATGTTCCTTGGACGTCTGCGTCCCCTAAATTCTACATTTCCCTTGAAATCCAGGAAAGATATGCACTCGGCCACGCCTTCTGCACTCGTCTATCGCTGGCACCGATAACCCTATACCAATTCATCCACTTACCACGTCTTCCTCTCTTCCTACAGAACTTTCAGCTGCAATACAAAAATAATGATGCCCAACTACATCCACACCCTACCTTCGATACACCTTCATATCTTACCCATCCTCTCCCGCCGGAATTTCAATCAACTCCCACTCTTGAATGCTGAAACCTATCTTACATATACAGCTTTTTCCACCCCTAGTCATAACACTCTACCTCACACAACACTTCCACATTTCTGTCCCCTCTTTCCTCCACCTCACTAACAACTAGGCGCTAGCTATTGCCCATAGGTCTTGTAGTCATATTGAACATTCCACCTCCATTCATAGGTATGATAACTTTCACGCAATACCAGTACACGATCCATACATTTACGTAACAAGTACGCAATTCTCAATTATGTTTCTGGGAGGGGGTCCATTGAAACACCTTCAACCTATTACTCTACCGTTCCACTTTAGAACAGTTCACAGAAGAAAAGAACACATTAAATCTAACGTGGGAAATAAGATTTTTGTTATTTTGTTGCAATGATCATCTCCCCTATGTAGATGGGTGCCAATAAATTATATTCACATTTGGAGAAGGAAGTTGGTGATTGAAATTTGTTGAAAAGGTCCTGCCGCAATAGGAAACGCCATTTTCAGGCTTTCGTAGCTCAGCCGATATAAATGGAATTTTTGCAGAATCACAATGCTGCCTGCCCATCTGTCTGACTGGCTGGCTATCCAGCTGTTTTAAGACTGTTTCTCAAGAATGGATAGACGTATCAAGTTGAAATTATGTCACATACTGAGGTCTGTGGCAGTTTGGTGATGTAATAGTGAAGCTTCTAAGGGAATGCAGACAAAGGTTACGGACATTTATGACACATATTTTGATATTCGTAAACTCACTCATCAAAACGTGTAGGGTACTCCCCGTATGTCTACAATCATGAAATTTGGCAAGAAGCAAAATTTCACTATACAACCCAAGAAAAAAGTTAGAAATTTCTTAATCTGTAATTATATCAAGAAAAAAAAAATTCTATTGTCGTTTGTTATGTGACGTCTAACTAGAAATTAAAACATTCTCAGAAGACTTGGAGTCACTAGGACCGAGCTCTGGCCAGAATCAATGTCGGTAACAGGCCTAAGTGGGTGAGATTGTCGATTCCTGGAGTGGATGAACTGTCTATATACACAATGAAGTTCGTGTGGAATCCTCAGTGCGTCACTTCCATTTGCACCTTGAAACGCGTACAGCGATGGCGAGGCATGACAGAATCTCTGACCAGTGAGTTACTTATCGTTGCTAGTCTGCGCTTGACCGCGCGAGAGTTCAGTTCAGTTGCGAGTAAGTAGTTGTACGTAGCGAGTCGCGAGAGCATGTACTCGTAGTTCGTTCGCGCTAGTAGCGCGCGAGAGACAGTCGGAGTCGTGTGTCAGGAGTCGGCGGGCGTCGACATGGGCCTTTGGTCAAGATTCTGGACGAGGTATATTTTTTAAATAAGGTAATGAAGCAGCATTGCGCACATCTGATAATGTAATGTATATTAACTGTAATTAATTTGTTCAAGAATTGCCCCAATAATAATTTTGTTCTGAAAGCAATCTTTTTAAGAAAATAGTCATTATAATTGAAACAATATTTCCTTTGTTTTTCCTCCCAGAATCAATTTACCAGGTTAATCTTAACGTTAATTTTCTAGGGACTTAACATTATCGCACAGGGCTTAAGGTTAGCGCAGCTACCCTTATAAAATTTAGCAGGTTGATCTTAACGTTAATTTTGTGGAGACTTAACATTTTTGCACATTTTTATTATCATTGACTTTTATTACTGTGGGAAGCTAACATTTGGCTCTATTTGCAATTCTATTGAATTCTTTTCATTTTTGTATTTTTGTGGGAAGGTTACACTGGCTCTATTCCCATTAACATTTGATTATTGTCATTTGCAAAATTCTCCGGGTAGGTTACACTTGGCGACATCCGGTCCAGGATCGTATTTCGTTGAGAATCTTCTGAGAAGTAGTCAGATATTTGCTCCTATTAACTAAAATATAATTAGCATTTGGCGCAACGCTTTTACTAATTTTGTGACTTTCTTTCCTCAGATCATCGGCAATTCGTTGCTCTGTTGTATTTGTGTTTGTTGCTTTTTGCATTGTGCTTATTTCATTTGTGGATAATTGTGACTATTGTAAAAATGCCGCGAAAGACTGTGAATAGTGTATCGCGAGGTATTATGAACGAAATTACCGACTTAAACAACTTAAACAACGTGACGAACAGACAAATTTGTCTAATGAAAATGAACAGGATACACAAAGTAGGACGGATTTATTTAATTCCGAAATAGTGACCGACAGTGTACATTCGACTGGCAAACCGTTTTGTAAATCTCAGAATAACCAAATGGTTACAGAAAGCGAGACAATTCCAGATCCACCATTAAACAGCACAGAGAATAGAAATGCTAATTTTGGGTTGGATCAAATTATGGGATTTTTTAAACAATTTAATGAAAAACTAGATAACAATTCCAAACAACTTAAAGAAGATCTCAAACAAGAGCGTAATGAAAAATTAGACAACAATTCCAAACAACTTAAAGAAGATCTCAAACAACAGCTTAATGAAAATAACGAAAATCTCAAACAACAGCTAAATAAAAAATTAGACAACAATTCGAGACAGCTTAGTGAACAGATTAAAGCCGTTGCTGCGCAGTGTCATGACACTAAGGTACAGTTACGCGAGGAAATTGAGGCTTGTTCAAAGAAATGTAGCGAAGAAATTAAATCTGTTGCTCAAGAATTAAGGGATATGCAAACAGCTACAACAAGAACACTTAGAGAGGAAATTAGCGCAGTCGGTAAACAATGCTCTGAAAAGGCTACACAATTACGCGACGAGTTTAAAGCAATGACAGCAGAACTTTCGCGCACAATGGATGCAAAGATAGACACGAAATTCGAACAACAGAACACTCAAATTGACGAGCGCTTTAATCAGCACATACAAAACAGTGATACGCGTTTCCGCAAATTTATTCAGGATCAAAATAAAGTAAAACGCCAAGTCATGGAAACAATCACTGCTCAGAGACAAGAAGACAAACGTAAAATGTTTGCGATGTCAAAAACATATGTAGACAATAATATTGCCACAGTGTCCGACGAAATTAATACCATCAAACAGTCGAACACAGAATTACGTGACGAAATTTCCGATCTTAAATCGAAAACAGACACATACACAACCGATTTTCAAACAGTGACCGACAGACTCGAACAATTAGAACTAACACAGGATTCCGATGTCGTCAAAGCTGACGTTAAAAAACTGAACGAAACTGCACGTAAATTGCAAAAACAGATTAATACCTCAGACACTAAAACCGATGATCAGGTAAAAATACTGACTGAAAAATGTGATGAATTGGCCAGTCGTATTGACGTTATTGGAAGTAATAATGACAGCAAATCAGATGATACCTCACCGGTTTCATTTAATCAAACACCTGAATTTCAAAATCTACAGCAGACATTTAATGAGATCGATTCGTCTAATAACACGTTGCGTAGAAAATTGTCATGTTTACAGCAAGAAGTAACAGAGATGAAAAATATTTCAGTAAATAACACATCACAGCAGACGCCACTTTGCGAACATTTGTCAGACTCATGCAGCGAGTATAATTTAGGTAATCAACAGAGAGTACGGGACTTAGATTCCGAACAGACACAGACAAATAAATTCTCTTACAATACTGAACCTGTTCCGTGATACAGAGACGATAATTTCGATTACAAACATTTTCCGTCAGTGAGAAAATTTAAAGTGATTAAAAATGACAGAACACAGATTCACCCATTGGACTGGATACAACAATTTAGCTTTGCTTTTCCACCGACTTGGCCTGTAACGCATAAACTTGAATTTATTTGCAGTTTTTTGGAAGGCGAACCGGCAACTCGTATGAGACCAATCGCGAGGGAATGTTATTCGGTAGAAGAGTTTCAGAATGCTTTTCTGTCAGCATATTGGTCGAAGACGACACAACACGGAATTAAAGATCAGTTAATTAGTTTACCAAATTACGAGAACTCCAATTTTCCCAGTGTGACGCAATTTCTTGAGCATATGGTCCAACAAAACCAGTACTTAAGTGAACCATATAGTCAATCTGCACTGATACAATTATGTATATCTAAATTACCACGATCATTAAGAGTGTCACTCCTAACGGGTCATCAAAAAGAAAACATTTCGGCATTCAGAGATCTGCTGCAGCTTTTAGAAGTGCAGCAATCAGACTATTCTTTCGTAAACAAAAACTTTTCGTACAATAACCAAGGTCAACAAACATACAGCAATTATGATCAGACACATAATTTCAATAGAAAAAGTAACAGACGCTTTAGGAACGACAACCATCAGAACTTTAATAGCAGACAAAATTTTGTATATCAATATCGTCAAAACTTTCAGCAACAGGAAGCACATTTTAGTAACAATAGAGGTTTTTCACAACAACAGCAACAAAACCAGCCGGTTAGCATGCCTAACCAACAATGTAATGCACAAGGTCAACATAACTTTAATGTTTCGCCGCGTGGACGTATAGTCCCTGGTACAACAAATAGTAACGCACGGCAGCAAAGAAACAACTACGTACAGAAAACATAGTACTTCAATTCCTATCGCAGTGCACCGTATAGGAATGACTATCACGACAGACGTACAAACGATGAGCACTATTATCAGCGTACTTATAATAACAGTCGGCCTTACGAGCAGCAAAATGATCAGCAACAGCATATTCTCATGAATGAACCCGACAGTAGGTATCATCCAGACCGTAATACGTCTGGAAGAAGTAATAGAACAGTTCAAATAGTAGAAATGCCACAACATCCTCCTGAAAATAGTAACACGTCAGATAGAATCTGACTAGATACTGTACAGGTCGTATCTTCCAGTAACACAAGCACTACTTTTGACACGCAAAATGTTGTTCACGAAAATGTAATTACTTTTGACGATATCAGAGACACTCTCTTGCAGGAAAGACCAGTTGTTCAGAAAACCATTTCACATCCCGTCATCGAAATTAAAATAGGTTCATCGAAATTTTCAGCAGTAATCGATTCTGGATCACCTGTGTCTGTTATAAATGAAGAAACATTACCAATAGGCCAAACGAAAGTAAAAGGAGCAGTATCGAGTAAAGGAGTGGACGTTAAATTACAGACACATTTATCATTTTGTATTGCAGGTCATACTTTTCACTAAAATTTTTGGATTGTTCCTTTATTGACAACAGACGTTATTCTAGGTACGAATTTTCTGGTACAACACGACGCAGTTATTGATTTTCAGAATTCCTATTTAATGCTAAAGGATGAAAATGTACAGTTTGCTTTAGAATTTCAGCACTCTTTATCTGCGGAAGAACAAACAATTAACCGCACAGAGGTCATTTCCGTATCACGTAACATAGACTGTAATTCGACATTGTTCACAGACACGTACGTACATAACTATAACACTCCAGACGGAGCTGACTACGATGTAACGCAGATGATTTCTGACAAAGTTAAACAAAGTAGTGCAAATACAGACGACGAACGCACGCAACTACACAAAATTCTTTTACAGCAAGCTCCAGTTTTCGACAATGTTCCTGGTACTATGTCCGGTTTTATGTATGAATTCCAAGTCAAACAGCACGACACATTTAAAGCAAAGCATTATCTCATTCCATATATCCACAGAGAACAGGTTAAGAAAGAATTGCAAGATATGCTCGACCAATCGCAGAAGCTAACTGGTCTGAACACAATGTGATTTTAGAACGACTGTTGCAAACATTTCATCACAAGGACTCACAGTTAACCTCAGTAAATCGCACTTTGGCAAAACTTCTATAAAATTTCTTGGACATGTAATTTTAGCAGAAGGCATAGCGCCTGATCCGGAAAATCTTCAAGCTCTACGTGACATTACTGTTCCTACGACGAAGAAGCAACTACGCAGTTTTTTGGGATTAATTAACTTTTTTCGTAAATTTATTCATCATTCTGCTTTAGACACACCTAGATTATGCCAATTAACAGGTAAAAACAGTATTTGGTCATGGGATAAGCAAGCACATTCTGAATTCATGAACTTGAAACATGCTCTGTTGAATGCTCCACTTTTATCGCACCCAGATCTTACCAGAAATTTTTCCATTGCCACCGACAGCTCCAACACCGGTTTAGGCGTACATATTTTCCAGGAAATTGAAGAAGATGGCTCTACTGTAATCAAAAACATCGCATTTGCAATCCGCATTTTGTCGCCTGCTGAACGAAATTATTCCGTTACAGAACTGGAAACATCATGTGTTGTATGGGCTTTTACGAGATTTCGGCACTTTCTTTATGGCAGACATACCACCGTTTACACAGACCATAGAGCTATACAATTTTTACTTTCAGCTAAATTTACTCACGACAGATTAAGCAGATGGAAGCTTTATTTACAGGAATTTAATTTTACAATTGTTCACATTCCCGGCACACAAAATGTTATAGCAGACGCACTATCTCGTTCTCTCTGCAATAATCAGCAAGACGTCGCAACCAACTTCTGCAAAGCAAATTTCAGCGTCATATACATTCAGCAAGTTGCATTTGAAAATTTTATTTCGTCGTCATTACAGGACATAGCAAAAGAGCAAAGTAAAGACAATGTGTGGAAAGAAATTAAACATCTTTGGCAAGATAAGAATAATGTTACGATTAGAAACCACTACACTGTACGCAATGACATTCTATTTCGCCGCTCTCATCCTGACAGCAACAATTGGTTATTATGCATTCCTGACGAACTGGTTAACAAATTAATATGGTATACTCATTTAAATTATGCACATTACGGAGCCAGAAAATGTTTTCTTATACTGAAACAGAACTGTTATTTTACCAACATGGAAAAACGTATACGACGAGTTTTAGCGTCATGTAAAATTTGCCAGAAAGCTAAGTCAGACACCACTTCACATATTCCTCCATTATATCCTATTGTACCTGTTAAATTAAGACATATGGCCGCAGTAGACATTTTTGGTCCAATTCCGAGAACTAACAGAGGTTTTTGCTACATCTTTGTCGCTGTTGAACTCACTTCAAAATTTGTTACTTTCACTCCGTTACGCAAATCTACTGCTAAAACTGTTTCGAAAGCATTTGTAAAACATTTTCTATTTCATGTAGGGCATGTGATGAAATTAATTTCTGACAATGGATCACAATTCGTTCTGCTATATGGACACGCATGTTACGAGCTAGAAACATATCTCCGTTCTATATATCCAAGTACCATGCTTCTTCGAACCCCTGTGAACGATTAATGAAAGAAATTGGTAAACTGTGTAGAAGATACTGCCACAAAAGACATATTGACTGGGATACACACATATTCTCCTTCCAAGATGTAATTAATTCCATACCAAATGAATCCACTATGCTATCTCCAACTGTTATACTGAAAAATGCTGAACCACCTAACAAAATTAAAGAATTAGTAAACTTTCCTACATCTCGTCGATTATGACACCACGAAATAATTAACATTGCGCTAAACAACATCAAACGTGCCGCAGAGCGCCGAAGAAGACAGCAAAAACAGGTTTGTACACGTCGTGACTTTCACATTGGACAGGAGATATTAGTACGTACACACTATTTATCCAGCAGAATAAAAGGTAAGTGCAGGAAATTTGAACTTCTATACGCAGGTCCATATCGGATTCGCAGCATTCCTCACCCCAATGTTGTACACGTCGAAACTTTGAGAACCAGGAAAAGTAAGGGCAACCACCATGTGTCGAACATTAAACCCTTCATTGAATGAAACCAGTTTATGATTTAATGTGCTATGATGCCACTTATGAACACTTATGACCACTTATGTAATAATATTTATGTGACTAATTATTGATGACTATCGTATTTTTTCTTGGCAAGTGCCCGGCAAGGTAAGGTTAGCAGGTCGCTCTTCTTGTCGTTACACTTCAGACCGTGCATATTTTCCAGATGAACTTACACATTTTATGACCACTTATGCAATTATATTTATGTGACTAATTATTGATGACTATCGTATTTTTTCTTGGCAAGTGCCCGGCAAGGTAAGGTTAGCAGGTCGCTGTTCTTGTCGTTACACATCAGACCGTGTACATTTTCCATTTTTTTATGTATGTACGATTGTTTCACGTTTTGTTTGTATGCACTATGAAATGGTTAAGATATAGCAAACACCAGTTGACTTTGACATTTTTTCCCCTATGATATCTCAACATCACGAATGTTTTACATTTTTTTTTTTTTTTTTTTTTGCTGCTGCATTGTGATATTCTGTGTACATTTTTACATCTGAATACTGTCAATGTCTTTGACATATTACGTTTTCTGTCATGGTATGCTGTATGCTTAATTATGTTACCATAAACCAGTCATTATTTAGTGAGTATATGATGTAAATGTACGACATTATTCTTTGTTCATCATTTTCATAAAGAAATAACGTGTAAAGGAAATAAATGAAACAGAAATGGGAATTTCACCTACGGAATAAACGAAAGAAGATGCAAAAACCTTATGAGGAAGAGTAAATGGATCAGAATTAACAAGCATTAACAAGAATATACTATACACATCGTAGAATAGCAGTCTTAACTAATTTTTTATTTCAGAATACGAAGCGATTGATGCCGGCTGTCAGACAGAACTACACATCTTAGTTTTAGTGATGAAATATGCTAGAGATAAGGAATAGTTATGTAATGAGTAATGAAGTGATTTTTTGCAGATGATAATGAAAGCTGATGAATAAAGAGAATATGCTACTATGGATAATGAAGTTTTTCTTTACAAGTGATGATAATAATGGAGTTATGATAATATGGATAATGAAGTGATGGATAATGAAGTTTTTTCTTTACAGATGAGGATAATGTTGAAGTTTATGTATATACGCTATGTAGTTATTTAAGTATTTGTTGCAGTTTGTTTTGACAGTATGTTTTATATCGTATGGTATGATGACTGAAGGTTTTGGAAAGGACAGCTATGGAACACATTTTTATACACATTTCACTACCTGTTAATTAGAAGTTCACTACTTTTCAGCATAGTATGCGTTTCTTCTTTCAGCTCAATAATCCATTTTGTATTTTTTCCAGGAGAAGCCTTTCATGATACTTACTAAACTTGTTACTTATTAAACCTATACTAGTACTTGCATTTTTTTTTACCCAGTTGTGTCACAACCTTGCTACAGCTGACTCACGACGAATGACGTTACACATTTTCATTTACAGCAACAACCCAGAAGCAAACTTTTTTTTCTCTTCTTGTTTTCCCCTATAATTACCCCAAGCAATGCATTGCTAACAAAAAAAAAAATGTATTACCAGTTCCAAATAATGCTACCCATTTAAGAGAGTTCTGAATAATACTCAATGATTATTTTTTTTTTTAGTCACAGACGTTGAATAATAGTTACAGTGTGTTACATTTTGAATATGTCATATGCCATTCATTAGCTCCTTTTTTCAATGATGACTCCTGATGTTTGTAACTGGCCAATGAGTGCCAATAATTAGTATAACCAAATGCATTATGTAAATACTATGCCATTTATTAGCTCCTTTTTTCAATGATGACTTCTGATGTTTTGTAACTGGCCAATGAGTGCCAATAATTAGTATAACTAAATGAATTGTGTAAATACTATGCCATTCATTAGCTCCTGTTTTCAATGATGACTTCTGATGTTTTGTAACTGGCCAATGAGTGCCAATAATTAGTATAACTAAATGAATTATGTTAATATTATGCCATTCATTAGCTCCTTTTTTCAATGATGGCTTCTGATGTTTGTAACTGGCTAATGAGTGTCAATAATTAGTATAACCAAATGAATTATGGTAATACTATGACATTAATTAGCTCCTGTTTTCAATGATGACTTCTGATGTTTTGTAACTGGCCAATGAGTGCCAATAATTAGTATAACTAAATGAATTATGTTAATACTATGCCATTCATTAGCTCCTGTTTTCAATTATGACTTCTGATGTTTCGTAACTAGCCAAAGAATGCCACTGTATTTTAATACGATTACACATGATGCCATTAATTGCTATATTCAGTTAATTTTATGAACATTATTCTGTAATACTAAATATGTTTCGTAACTAGCCAAAGAATGCCACTGTATTGTAATACGATTACCCATGATGCCAATAATTGCTATATTCAGTTAATTTTATGAACATTATTCTGTAATACTAAATATGCTTCGTAACTAGCCAAAGAATGCCACTGTACTGTAATACGATTACCCATGATGCCAATAATTGCTATATTCAGTTAATTTTATGAGCATTATTCTGTAATACTAAATATGCTTCGTAACTAGCCAAAGAATGCCACTGTATTGTAATACGATTACCCATGATGCCAATAATTGCTATATTCAGTTAATTTTATGAACATTATTCTGTAATACTAACTACATGGTACAGAAATGTTCAATATCTGGGCTATGAATGCCGCAAACTACTAATGTAATTTAATGTCCTTCACCTACTGACCTAACTACCCTGAATTACTGCAATATCCGTTTGTCCTGTCTATCCTTATGATCATGGAGCACTATATTTGGTTTTTGCACTAATTCTACGTTGGTGTGCCTTGTAAGAGCGTGGTGTTGACACGACATGCTGTCCACCACCGTGAGCGATGGAGACGTTATTATGGTCCCACTGTTTGGTGTACCTGATGTACTGCCAAAATGATAACAGGGAATATTACTACGACATTTCAATGTCTTGGCTACGCTGATAAATACCTCTGGGAAAAGAACTTCCGATTGTCTCACTTGGTGTTGCACTTCTGTGGAAAGATATGGACTTTCAGTGCAGCTGCGTGCAACCTAAAGTGCTACAACCATGATGCAATCCTTCCCTTTCCTATCCTAATTCTTGTAACATAATGAAAATCATTTTTTTGCTAACATCATTTATATTCATGGCCTATACATATTTTTCGATTTGCTGAACTCCAGTGTAAGTACACTTATGTCACTTGTCAACATGATTTTTTGCCATTATGCTTATTTGTTGTGAAAATGCTAAAAAGTATTTTTTTCGATTTGTTGATATGTTCTGAACTACAGTACACATGCACTTATGTCATTTGTCAATGAGATTTGTTGAGAAAACGTTGAAGAATTTTTCAGTGCATGTGCACTTATGTTATGTGTTAATATGTTTTGTGCTGAGCGTCAGTAAGTGTGCACTTTTGTCATTTATCAATATGATCTATATATACATTTCTCTGATTCGCTGATACGTTCTGTACTCATTGTATATATTTTTTGTCATTGTCTGATATGTTTTGTATTCGGTGCATGTGCACCACATTTCCATCATGTTTTATATCTGTATATATGCTGTAATTGTCAAGTTGATTAGTTAAGAAAAAATTTGTTGCTCATGGCAAGTCCAAATGACTCACAATCGCTGCCAAATTTTTGCCCCCCAGGTGGAGGGTTATGAAACGCGTACAGCGATGGCGAGGCATGACAGAATCTCTGACCAGAGAGTTATTTATCGTTGCTAGTCTGCACTTGACCGCGCGAGAGTTCAGTTCAGTTGCGAGTAAGTAGTTGTGCGTAGCGAGTCGCGAGAGCATGTAGTTCGTTCGTGCTAGTAGCGCGCGAGAGACGGTCGGAGTCGTGTGTGAGGAGCCGGCGGGCGTCGACATGGGCCTCTGGTCAAGATTCAGGACGAGGTATATTTTTTAAATAAGGTAATGAAGCAGCATTGCGCACATCTGATAATGTAATGTATATTAACTGTAATTAATTTGTTCAAGAATTGCCCCAATAATAATTTTGTTCTGAAAGCAATCTTTTTAAGAAAATAGTCATTATAATTGAAACAATATTTCCTTTGTTTTTCCTTCCAGAATCAATTTACCAGGTTAATCTTAACGTTAATTTTCTAGGGACTTAACATTATCGCACAGGGCTTAAGGTTAGCGCAGCTACCCTTATAAAATTTAGCAGGTTGATCTTAACGTTAATTTTGTGGAGACTTAACATTTTTGCACATTTTTATTATCATTGACTTTTATTACTGTGGGAAGCTAAAATTTGGCTCTATTTGCAATTCTATTGAATTCTTTTCATTTTTGTATTTTTGTGGGAAGGTTACACTGCCTCTATTCCCATTAACATTTGATTATTGTCATTTGCAAAATTCTCCGGGGAAGTTACAACCTGGCGAATATTTTTTGATGTCTGACACTACAATTCGCCTGCATATCCGCGGTAATCTGTCACGTGTTCTTGTGGCAATATAAAACGAGCTTCCTTTCCTTACAATTTTTCTGTATCCTCCATCAGTCGCGTCTCATATGGATCGAAAACTGTGTAGGTAAAAAACTCCGGAGAGGACGGACAAGTCTGTTTAGTAGACCTGTTACATCTGCCAGTACATCCCAGACTTTGTTTCGCTTTCCCCACAATCTACACATTTACATCTACATGGTTACTCTGCATTTCACTCTTAAGTGCCTGGCAGAGGTCTCATCGAACCATTTTCATACTACTTCACTACCATTCTACTCTCGAATAGCGCGTGGGAAAAGGAACACCTAAATCTATCCGTTCGATCTCTCATTTCTCTTATTTTATTATGGTGATCATTTCTCCCTACGTAGGTGGTTGTCCGAAACACCTACGTAGGTGGTTGTCCCTACGTAGGTGTTTCGGAAGAGAAAGTTGCTGACTGAAATTTTGTAAATAGATCTCGCCGCAAAGCAAACTGCCTTCGTTCCAGTGACCGCCACCCTAACTCGCGTATCATATCAGTGACTCTCTCACCCCTATTGGGCGATAACACGAAACGAGCTGCCCTTCTTTGCACTTTTTCGATGTCCTCCGTCAATCTTGCCTGGTAAGCATCCCATACCACGCAGCAATATTCCAGCAGAGGACGGATAAGTGTAATGTAGGCTGTCTTCTAAGTGTTCTGCCAACAAAGCGCAGTCTTTGTTTCGCCTTCCCCACAATCTAAGTTGCTCGTAATTCTAATTCCTAGGTATTTAGTCGAACTGACAGCCCTTAGATTTGTGCGATTTATCGTATACTCAAAATTTATCGGATTTCTTTTAGTACCCATATGGATGACCTCGCACTTTTCTTCGTTTAGTGCTAATTGCCACTTTTCTCACCATACAGAAATTCTCTCTAGGTCATTTTGTAATTGGAATTGATCGACTGATGATTTTACTAAACAGAAAATTACAGCGTAATCTGCAAACAATCTAAGGGGGCTCCTCAGATTATCTCCTAGATCATTTATATGAATCAGGAACAGCAGAGGGCCTATGACACTACCTTGCTGAATGCCAGATATCACTTCTGTTCTACTCGGTGATTTACCGTCTATCACTACGAACTCTAACCTCTCTGATAGGAAATCACGATTCAATTCACACAACAGAGACTATACTCCATATGCACGCAATTTGATTAATAGTCGCTTGTGAGGAACGGTATCAAAAGCCTTCTGGAAATCTAGGAATATTAAATCGATCTGAGATCCCTTGGCGACAGCAATCATTACTTCAAGGGAATAAAGAGCTAGCTGTGTTGCACAAGAACGATATTTTCTGAATCCATGTTGGTTATGTATCAATAACTCATTTTCTTCAAGGTGATTCATAATGTTCGAGTACAGTATATGCTCCAAAATCCTACTGCAAATTAAGGTCAGTGATATGGGTCTATAATACAATGGGTTACTCCTATTTCCCTTCTTTAATATTAGTGTAACCTGTGCTACTTTCCAGTCTTTAGGAACTGACATTTCGTCAAGTGAGCGGTTGTATATGATTGCTAAGAAAGGCACTATTGTGTCTGCATACTCTGAGGGGAACCTGATTGGTATACCATCTGGACCGGAAGAATTGCCTTTCTTAAGTCATTTGAGTTGTTTCGCAGCACCTAAGATATGTACTTTCATGTCACTCATGCTAACAGCTGTTCTGGTATAGAATTCTGGAATATTTACTTCGTCCTCATTCGTGAAGAAATCACGGAAAACTGTATTTAGTAACTCCGCTTTAGTGGCACCATCATCGGTAACATTTCCTTCGCTATAGCGCAGTGACGATATTGACTGCTTTTTGCCACTGGCGCATATTAGCTATGTGATCGTTCCAATTTAAGTTATTCGTAATTGTAAACCCTGGGCATTAACTTGAATTCACCGCCTTTAGATTTGTGTGATTTATCGTGCTACTGAGATCTAACAGATTCCTTTCAGAGATCATGTGGATGACTTTGCACTTCTCATGCTTTAGGGACTACTGCGACTTTTCGCACCATAAAGATACACTGTGAAAATCATTTTGGAATTGGTTTTGGTCCTGTAATTTCTTCACTGAGCGATAAATGACAGCATCACCTGGAAACAGTCTAAGTAGGCTTCTCAAATTGTTTTTTAAGTCGTTTACGTAGATGGTAAAGGATCTATAGCACCACCTTGTGGAACGCTAGACAGGCCTATTACTTCTGTTCTACTAGATGACTTCCTTTACTACGCGAAAAATGAAACGATCGTCTGCAAGCAGTCTAAGAGGGCTTCTCAAATTATCTAATAAATCGGTTATGTAGACAGCAGTTGGCTTATAACACAGCATTACGCCTTGAGGAACGCTAAATGGACCTATTACTTTTGTTTTACTAAATGACTTTCCGTCGACTACTATGAACTGTGACCTTTCTACCAGGAAATCACGAATCCAGTCGTAGAACTGAGACGATACTCGTAGGCACAGAATTTGATTAGAGGTAGTCTGTGGGGAATAATGTCAAAAGATCTTTGCAAATATACAAACAAGGAATTAATTTGTGACCTCCGATCGATAGCACTCACTTCTTCTTGTGAATAAAGAGCTAGGTGTGTTTCACAACTACTATATTTTCTGATTACGTGTTGGATATTTGGCAATAGATCGTTTTGTTCGAGGTGATTCGTAATGCCGGCCGTTGTGGCCTAGCGGTTCTAGGCGCTTCAGTCTGGAATCGCGTGACCGCTACGGTCGCAGATTTGAATCCTGCCTTGGGTATGGATGTGTGTGATGTCCTTAGGTTAGTTAGGTTTACGTAGTTCTAAGTTCTAGGGGACTGATGACCTCAGATGTTAAGACCCACAGTGCTTAGAGCCATTTGAATATTTGTGTGACCTGTCAATTACCCAGTCTTTATGTACGGATCTTTCGTCGAGCGAGCTCTTGCATATGGTTGCTAAGTATGGAGCTATTGTATCAGCACACACTGGAAGCAATCTGAATGGTGTGGAATCTTGAGCGGAGGCAAAATCTGGAAGCAGCTTGAATGAGAATCTCGAACGGAGGCGTTGCTTATATTAAGTGATTTAATCTTCTTCGCTATACCGAGGAAGTCTAGTGCTATGTTACTCATGTTGGCAGCTGTTTTTGATTCGTAATCTGGAGTATTTACTCCATCTTCTTTCGTGGCATTATTTCGAAAGAACATGTTTAGTAACTCCGCTTTAGTGGTACTGTCATAGTAAACATTCCGCAGTGAAAGCACTGATTTTGCATTGCCGATGGCGTACTTTACGTATGACCAGAATCTCTTCGGATTTTCCGTCGGATTTCGAGACAGAATTTCTTTGCGAAGCTGTTAAAGGAATCACGCACTGAGCTGTGCGCTAGATTTCGAGATTACGTAAAACATCACCAGTCTCGGAAATCTTACGTTCTTTTAAATTTGGAACGTTGTTTTGTTGCCTCTGCAACGGTGGTCTGACTTATTTGGTGCGCCATGCGATATCAGTGCCACCCCTTACTAATTTATTTTGTGTAAGTATCATACAATAAAATTAAATAGGGATTCATATAACAGCTAACTTTGGAGCCGAAGTGTTGTCGGAACGACAAAACCGTTAGTTGTTTTCGTCGTCCAAAGTAACGTATCTGTCATAACTTCGACTTTTGTTTTGCACGAGTATTTAATGTAATACCCAAAAGATTATTGTTCGAACTGCCACTGGTCGTGAACGATTGATCGTTTTCTGTTATTATTCGGCAGTGTATGTTCCATACAGGAATTTAACATTATGAGTGCACGTTCGGTTACACTTCTCGGTTGAACAAATACTTTAGTATTACATATTTGCATGTAAGAAATAGCTAAAATTTTCTAATAAAAACTAGAAATATATTTCAAACAGGACACAGAATTACTGCAACATCAGTAAACAATGTTCTAGGAACCACAGAGACTGATGTTGTTTTCCATGACAGCACAAAAAATCGGCAAACCGGAGGTGCTGAAATTCGCCTGCATCTTATGAACAAAAGAAGAACCACGTTTTACAGTACGGCAGCAATAGGTAATGTGAAAATGAGATGGTGACAGAAGTATCGATTACCGAACGAAATCCAAAAACCTGTCAGGAGTAACCTGACCACAAATAAAAATTAGGTACATATGTGAACGTTGTTGAATGATACTGATTTATGTTTTACACATTCAGATAATTAGTAAAAGCGATAATTACAACAAAAGGTATGGTGTCTGCAGTGGTGTACCTGGTGCAGCTTAAGTTGGTTACACAAATGGCTACATCTTCCAACGATGGATTATGACTGCACAGGTGTATGATGCATAAACCACTAATGTTTCTTGACGTTCTGATGCTGGAGCAAAACGTGACTATATAATCTTACGATAGCACAGAGGACTTACGGATCTTCTCGTAGATGAATGTCTTCAACGACAGACGTTTAATAAAATCTCGATCTACTGGCGTGAATGACATGCAACAAGCTCAGGGTAGTTTCGATATGCTTGGGGTGTTTTGCGATTATCTTCCCAAGACCTTCACTACACTGATACAATCTTTTGAAGATTCATTTCGTACATAATTTAATGACGGACCGACTTAAAAAATTATTTCGGCCCACTTCAGCTGTGCTACGTGCTACACGATACGTACATTTAATATACGTGTTTCAAAATGTTTTGACATAAATCCTATTTCGATCACGAAAAATTTTTACAGTATTTTATGAGTTTCAAAACTACGTTTCGTGTTCATTGTTACATACCTCTTCTAACTTTCCATTAATTTTGTTGAGTAAGGCCTAGCCACGTAAACTCCATGAACACAAGCTGTACTGGCGAGAAAGTAAAGTTTCAGTCACCACAAAATTCCAACTTGCTGCCAACAGTAAATGAAAGTTTCGCTTTCATTTGGAAACGATTTCCGGCGAGTTTAGCACCTTAAATCGTCGATCGGCTATTTGTAGAATGCGGTGTTCATTCAAATAAAATTCCAATACTGAATTCCAATTTTTATCCACGGCGCATTTGTCATAGAATGCATGAAATTATCGTTGACTAGCAAAGAAGGTACCAATATTCGAAACATTGTTTCAGAATGGTGCTTTACTAAATGAACACGACGAATTTCAGAAAGATACTCATGGAAGTTTAAAAATGAAGTATTACAAGTATATAACGTAATAAACCCGACCTGACTGCTGCTGGAAACGTACTTATCTTGTCGTTTCATTGATACAAAAGGTAAATTTAACGAGAACTCTCTTGTATTCCGGCTATGGTCACCACGAGGTGAACTTAGACGGTAAGCCGAGTGTTGCAAACAACGGTAGACTTTTGTTAATGAAAATATTTGCGACCCACGTTATACAACAGGGAACAAATTATACAAAGATGGTAAACACCAAATAAACTGAAGTGATGCACACAGGTAGCATCCAAAACTGAATACCGTTACATTGCATAGTTTCTAAAAATTAATCAGCGAAATCAGTTCACTCTTCGATTTGGTATAAATGTACTTGACAAATTCAGTAAAACATATTTTTTAATTTCAAAATCAGGAACGTTTATTTAACCCTTGCAGACCCTGTGGTTACAATTGTGTACATTAATTTTTACGACGTCTTAACTGCAATAGAAATATTTTTCCTCAATTTGGAGCTGATGTACAAATTTGTGAATGTTCCTACTTTTCACATGCACAAGTGCTGCCATCTGTTGTGCAGCGCTATAAACATAACAACAGATTAAGGTAGCAGTGCAGAGCAGTTTGTGACCTTGAAAGTACCTGGTAGTCTTTGGTAAGCTATAACCCACTGTATAGTTGAGTACCAGTATTGTTGTTCTGCATGAACATTGTAGAACGTTCGATTCATTTATTACAACAATCAATATTTCAAAATCATTTGTTTTAGTCAGCAAAAAGAAGCGATGTTTTTCTGTGTGCACAATTGTAGCCATGAGGTCTCAAGAACAATGTTTTACATAACTTTGAGTATCTTGTTTTTCCTTCATATGAAGTGCTTGTTGGAACAGTTTCTTATTATCCTGATGATTGTATGAGTCTTAACTGGGATTTATCCAAAACATATGAAGTATGTTGTATTACTAGGTATTGTTATGAGCAACAATTAGGAAAATAGACATAGCATTGAAGCTCCAGTTGATGACAATGTCGTTAGGTCTACTGTAAATTATTGTTTTAGAAAATACTACTACTGATACTATTATTTGTGAATATTTCAGTTCTGTTTATCATGTAGAAGAAACAGTATTTCAACACTGAGCGAGATGCATATGCCATTTTAGAGATGCTGCTGAATGGAGGTGTCAGATATTGATTTATCATCAGATGAAGAATCATTTCCTGATGTACAATCCCACTGTACTTCAAGAAAGAAGGACGTCAGAGTGGGGGCTGACAAAATAAACAGGGGAGAAACCAATGATGAGTCAACTGCAAATAATGAAAGTAGTGTGTGCAGTGACAATGATAACAACGATAATGATATTCAAGACAGTGATCCACTTACCAACAATGAGCTCAGTGATGTAACACACATTTTGTCAGAAAAAAAAAAGACATCAAGGGGCGTCATCGTCCTCTCTCTATACTGGATTCATATTACAAATGGGAACAATGTATTGAAGAACAGGAAATACTTTCTCCTTCAACTTATTTCAGCAAGTACATAACCAATGATCTGTTCAGTACTATGGCTGATATGACAAACCTATATGCCTTGCAGAGTGGAACAATTAGCAATTTCAAACAAACTACACCAGTGGAACTCCAATCTTTTATGGGCTTCATATAATTATAGGAACTCAAAAATTTCCTAGAGTCCGAATGTATTGGGACACCACATTGAAAATGCAATTATTCTTGGACAGTATGCCCAGAAATAGATTCTTCCAACTCAGAGCAAATTTACATCTTGCTAACAACATGGCTATACCAGCAGACTATAAAGACAAGTTCTATTAAGTTCAGCCTATATATACTGACATCCGTAACAGGATACCTTGAATAGAAAACGAGGCCAACCATCTGCCACACCTCCAGATACACCTGTTCAAAGACGACAAGAAGAAACTACGCCTCCTGAGGAGATTCAATTTGATGGAACACAACACTTGCCTCTTCATGAAAGTGGTGCACTGCCTACCAGGTGGAAATTTCCGGGATGCAAGGCGAGTTCATGAATAAAATGGGAAAAATGTAATGTACATCTTTGTTTGTCAAAGGAAAAAAATTGTTTGCGTTCATTTCATGTCAATTAGAACCACATAGTGAACATAATGCCTGACTCATTTCATTTTTAATTAAAACTATGGTGAATTTTGCATGTATTTTGTGTGTAAATGATTTCAAATTTTTGTGTAATTTTTAATTAAATTAGTTTTATCTGCTATGATTTCAGTGTTGATTGAAACCCAGTGTACACAAATGTGTACAACTTTTTTTTCGAAAATGGTAACATATCTTTTTATAAATGTTGCTTCTAAAATCATTAAAAAATCATCCCTGTCCATTCCAGTATTTAAAAAAAAATTTCCTTCCTCCAGAAAAAATCCGGGTCTGAAAAGGTTAAAATATGGGTCCCTGTGATCTTAATATTTTGAGAGTCAGTGAAATAACTGTGTTAGTTTTACATTTATGATTCAATTAATCTGTAACACACTGATACTTGTAAATTTTAAATCATCTAACAAGCAGGAAAATTTCAGCAGATGCCTAAGTATCAAGCACTGTCATTAACTTAACACCTCGGAAATCTTTATACCTTCTAGATTAACTGTCGCTAATAATTGCGTTTAATATCCTTATTTTGTAAACTATGGAAGTCACTTTTTTCTGTTTGTAGAGTAATGACTTCTTGAAATATCTGTGAGTGTGTTACGTCAGTTTGAACGGACATCTCGTAGATTTTCCAAAACCTTTTTACCCCACCATACACAGGCTCAACACACGAATGGAACAGGACAGTCATTCACAAATACCTGTTCGAGTAACTCTACAAGAGCTTGTAGAGTGTCTGTGCAGATTTAAATGTAGACAGCGACATGTGAAGAGATTCATTGCAGTCCGACCACCTCCCACATACAATCAACAGCACTGAGTCCCTGAATATACAGAGATTTTCTTGTATATTTAGTAAATTATGAAATATATTATGCCCAAACATGCTGTTGTAATTTTTTCTCGTTTTCTTAACTTTTCCTAACTTTCCTTCTGTGTTTATCGTTTTTCATTGTTGAGTTAAATAATGAAACAATGAGCTAATTACGTATCATATTGTGCATAGCAGAGCGCATTTCGAGAATTTATTCTCATTATCAGATGCAAATATTAACACTGGTATTTAATGATAAGTTTGTGTGGGTGTTGTTCTGCCTCTCTAGCACTGCAGTCACCTTTGTTGTGACCTTAAGAAGCTGTGAGTCCTTCATTGTGCAGATTTCACAACCTTTACGTAAAATACCAATGAAAATACTTCATCTTTATAATAAGAGTAATTCTCGAAATGCATAGTGCTATGCATGAAAAATGCATAACTTGAGCAATGTTTTAGTTTTTACGTTATGAGAAACACAATTTATAAAACAATCAATGAGTGAATGTAAGTTTTCTGGTGTTAACTGGCTTGACTGATGAACATCCGTCTTTGTTTGTGCATGTAGCTCTTCCGAAAACCGTGAACATTTCAGTGCTGTATCTACTCGTTACCATGTAAATTTCCAAGTGGCCTCCTCATTTGGTTACCTATCTATTACCTTCGTTTCCTCAACTTTACAATACAATGTAACTGAAAATCGTGCTTTACAACTTCTCACGTGGTTTCATGGTAAATTTTATTATCATCTAATATTTTATTCACATTTATGTTCCGAAAAAGTGACATGTGTTAATAACTTTGTAAATGACTCGTAAGACATATTTTTGTCATAAATCTCTTTGATTTGATGTTCTTCTGTAAACATATAGGTAATGAACGCCCTAAGATTAAAGCGATGTTCTCTGTATTCATTTTCATTTTTGTACTGAGGCCTTAATTTATGAAACACTCACTGGAAGGGAATGACTTATCTGCACTGAAAAGCGCTTCGCAAGCGCTATATATACATCAAGCAGATTCAGAGTTGAAAAGATGAGAACTTCCTCATTAGCAGCTATACATCTTGATGCTGTAGAATTTGCAATAGAAAACTCTAGTGAAAATAGCTCCTGAGTGAAGAAACCAACTCGTCGAGCAATAACACACCTTGACACGAGATATTATAGTTTATCAAGTACTTATCATTGGAGTGACTGTCAGAAATAGTACAACAAAACATGTTACACATGTTCGTTGGTCATAGCGGTTAGAACTGAATCACTGCCGACTCGGTACCTCAGATTAATCTCTTATACTCAACACATCTAATAAGCCTGTGTTTAGTCTTAGAAACTGTGAGTGTGACTCACATTAAAGGGAACACTAACTGCAGTTGTACTGTAACTCTACTAGTGTTTAGAGGCGGAGCACATAGTTTTAAAAGTTGAGTTCGAAGGAATAGCTTCAACTGACCATCTGAATGTTGCAACAACACAGTTTCACAGATAGTTAAAAAGTCGTCTCGAGCGTTGCCACTGGTTTCTTGTGTATAGAACTTGACGACAGTATAGATGCATGCTGAAGGATCATTTGCTCATCAGCTGATTATTGGAGGCCCTTTATCTGTTTCCGCGACATACAATTTAAAGGAGTGAACGCTACTTTTCATCACGTTTCATACACTGAGTTTTCAGTTGAACGGTAGTTGCGAATACTTATCATGGAGAACATTCTGTTTGAAGAGACAATACTGCTGTTACACAAGACTGTGTTTGCAGAAATCACTACATATAATTAACTGACTGTACTACTGGGAAGAACAAAAATTCATGAGCTGATAAAATTTTTTGAAATTAATGTAAATATGGAGATAATGTAGATCAGGTAATTGAGTCGAGGAAGGTCTGTGGTCTTGGTAACTGGATCTGAAAATATTCTTAGAGACTAGAACGATATTTCTTATGCAGTTACGAGACACGCACTGAGGATCTTATGTCTTTTATGGAGGGTCTTAAGTACTATTTCAGTTCATAGTTCACATATTATTATTTGTGGCTCACCGTGTAGGCTTCCGGCAGTGCAACTAACGAAAATGAAATATGAGCATCCATTGAAAATTACTTGTGTAATGCTCTTGGCAGTTTCAGTATTCCCAGAGAAATGCCATGTGCATCAATGCGAAGCTTATAATTATGGGAACATTACTCCATAATTTATGAACTCACAGACAGTACACACCTTCTTTCTGAGTTTTGCCTTATACTTCATACAAGTTCCATAAAAGGCCTCTTCATACGTGAGTTAAGGGTGCTGTCGCCTAACTAGGTATGCCATAATTATTTTCACTTAATAGCTACTACAGAGAGCCAAAACCAAACAAAAGTATGATAAAATTCGTAATACTTGCACAATGGATCATGTATATCACAATATAAGTTATGCATTCAAGAAAGCAATTCCCAAGATTGGATTCTTTGCTGGCAGACGTCATGTCCTTGAGATCATTCGCACTACAATATAACTATTCTGGTATATATAAAATGAAATCCTCGAAATGGAATGAAACCTTGTGGGACAGACTAGCGGAACTTTGAAAACATGGTTCATAGGACACAAGAAAATACTCTATCCGTTTATAGCAACAGACCTCAATGAAAATACATGCCCCACTGACAAAACTGTTACGAAACTTCACTATTTTTTATGATGACTACTATTATGAAGCGATGGACATGTTGAAAGGTACAGATATTTACATCCACTCTTATAAGCTACCAGAAAATATTCCAAGTCAACAAATAAAATTTAGCAACAAAAGATTTATGCCACTGACGTACGAAATGCAGTCCATGTTACAATACTAATCACTCAGAAAGTATAAGATTAAATACAAATAACTGAAAACGGATTTAAGCAGCTACAGAATACTGTTATATGAAAGTTCCATTAGCATATTTTCTGGCATGTGACTCAGTAAGGAAAGAATGCACCCGGAAGAGAGACGAATGGGCAGTCATTATACTGAGGATACGGACCGGAAATAAGGGAATCCACTGATATAAGCGGTTTTTTTACAAAAGGTACATTGTTGTTGGACTGTGGTTGAATACGAAAATCCCTGAAACGACGTACTACTGTCGTCAGCACATATATGGAAAGTAACTGAAGGATGGTAAAATAACTCATAGGCCATATGTTACTGAACGTCGACGTCTCACCATAAAACTTAGAGGTCGTGTACTCCAGGCTAGGCAGCGATCTGTGGCGGATCAGATGTCAGAATAAAATGCTGCTGCAGGCACATGTGTTTTGGAACACACCGTTCAAACGGCTTTGTTCAGCATGGGGCTCCACATCACACGAACCCTACGTTTTCCTGTTTTGACCCAAAGACATCCTCAGTTAGGATTGCATCACTGAGTTCTCGCCATGGGTCAATAGAAAGGTGTCACCTGGCGAATGAACCGCATTTCTAGCTACACAAGGTCGATGACTGGATCCTTACATACCGTCATCCAGGCAAATTGCTGCTTGAAACATGCACTTCTCCACAGATACAGGCCAGTGTGAGCAAAGTAAGCCTATGGAGCACATTGAGTTGGGATTATATGGGACCTTTGGTTGTACTCGAAGACACCATGGTAGCAGCAAACTACGTGAATACTATTGCGGACCACCTGCATCCCCTCATGGTGGAAGACTTCTCTAATGGCAATGACTTCTTCCAGCATTTCTGCAACAAAAGGCCAGAATCGTGCTGCAGGGTTTTGAGGAGCATGATAGTGAACTCACATCAGTGTATTGGCCAGCAGATGCCCCAGACCTATACCCACTGGAACACACATCAGGCGTCAGCTGTGTGCCCAGAAACCACTGCCCAGTAATTTGCGGGAATTTACTGAGCTGTGAGTAGACATACTTCTGGAAACCTATCAAGGACGTGTAGAATTCATGCCTAGAAGAATCGAGACTGTCTACCACAACGTATATTAGGTGTGTCACAAGTTCTTCAAATAACATAATAATTGTACATAAAACTACATCAAAATAAAAATCACAATTGATTCAAATTTTGAGATAGAATTCATGATCAGCTGAACAAATATACCATAATCATCACTATCAGTATAATGTACATACGGTTTGGTACACATTTTGGATCAATCTGAAATAGTATTTTGGAGATAAATGTAGATTCTCGCATTTAACGGTTGTGACGAATGATACTGCAAAAAGGTAATAATCATCAAAGTAATACCCCTATAAACTTAACGTGTTTAGGTAAGTACTTGAAATGCATTGGTGGATGATAAGGAACCATAAACAAGGTAGCTACACAGTAAAAGTAATGAACTTTAAATTTCATACAGACGAAATCAGGCACAGTTTAAAAACTTTCAGGACAAGTACTTTGGAGAGCTGGTATGTTTGCTTAAAGGTGTAGAATGTTGTGTCACATAGTCAGTGATTAGCTATTCAAATTCTTATAACTGCCGAAAATGCTAGCACTATACTTGTACATTACTTAAAGCTGCTGATCATTGAGAAGAAATTGCATAGAGTTGTGATTGTGTAGTTAAACATCAGACTCAAATACAAGCGAGGTAAATAATTAAGTACCAAAGGATATTAGTTTAGTGTAGAAAGAGGAGAATTCTTTAGACACACTCAGATGGGT
This sequence comes from Schistocerca piceifrons, assembly GCF_021461385.2. NCBI lineage: Eukaryota > Metazoa > Arthropoda > Insecta > Orthoptera > Acrididae > Schistocerca > Schistocerca piceifrons. The sequence continues at coordinate 796,564,316 of NC_060140.1, forward strand.
TTTACTGTGCGCCAAAATACTTTATTTTTCGTGCACTTATGATACAATTTGGAAGAACATGGTACTACATTAATAAAACATTACATAAAAGATTATTTTCCAGACATCTAACGTTCCTGCGTCACAAAGCATAGTTCTTTTTTAATTTGTATACCATTAGAAAAGCAGAAAAATGTTGATGTCTTTTACAAGTACCAATGCTAGTAGCATATTAATTATACAGCTAAACCAAGTTATAGCTTAATCTGGTTATATTTCTCATGTCTGTTGCAAACACCTATTACTGATTCTTCATGAAAGGTGGGAGGTCAGCATCAACATCATGAACTGTAATGTGTGTCAGTATCATCATATAACTGTTGTTGTTCTGAAGTGTTACAGGCAACGAAGAAACTCACTAAACTATTTAATGTAATAAGTCACCTGAAAATGTTCCAAGCTCTGCTTCAGTTTTAACGTTTTAATGCATGTACTTCGGCACTGAGAATCACTTTTCATGGATAACTGACATCTTTTTATCCGAAAGTAAGTGGCCTGGGTAATTATACCGACTCTTAATGGCTGTAACTCTGAACTTCAGAACCCAAGTACTGGCTGAATGTTTTGTTAATATACATAATATTCTAATATATACAATGTACAACAAGTTAATTAGGTTAGACTACAGTACACCGAAATGTATTAATTTGTGTTCCTAGTTATTCAAGCAGCTATGAGTTACAACAATAAATTCTTGCTGCTTACATGGGTACTCTACAAATAACATTTAAGTGCCTAGTAGAGGGTTCATTAAACCACTTTCACAATAATTTTGTTACTCCAATCTCGTACATAGCGCAGAAAAAGTGAAGATCTATATCTTCCCGTGCAAGCTCTGATTTCCCTTATTTTATTATGATGATCGTTTCGGCCTATGTAGGTCGGCGTCAACAAAATATTTTCGCATTGGGAGGAGAAAGTTGGTAACTGAAATTACGTGGGAAGATTCCACTGCAACGTAAACTGCCTTTGTTTTAACGGTATCCATCCCAAATCCTGTATCACTTGAGTGGCACTCCCTCCTCTGTTTAGCGGTAATACAGAACGTTCTGCATTTCTTTGATCTTTATCGATGCATTCTGTCAGTTCTATCTGGTAAGGATTCCATTCCGTGCAGCATTATTCTATAACACGACGGACAAGCGTAATTTAGGCAGTCTCTTTAGTAGATCTGTTACATTTTCTACGTGTCCTCCCAATAAAACGAAATCTTTGCTTAACCTTCCCCACAACATTTTCTGTGTACTCCTTCCAATTTAAGTTCTTCGTAATTGTAGTTCCCTGCTACGTAGTTGAATTTACAGACTTTTTATTTGACTGATTAATCGTGTAATCGAAGTTTAACAGATTCCTTTTAGCACCCATGTGGATGACCAAACACCTTTCGTTAGTTATGAACCATTGCCAATTTTTGCACCATACAGATGTATTTTCTAAATCGTTTTGTAATTTATTTTGATCTTCTGATGACTTTACTAGTCGATAAACGACTACACCATCTGCAAAAAACCTAAGACACTGCTCAGATTGTCTCCTAAATAGTTTATATAGGTAAGCAACAGGAAATGGCCCACAACACTACCTTGGAGAAAGCCAGAAATCATTTCTGTTTTACTCGATGACTTTCCGTCAATATTAATATGAACTGTGACCTGTCTGGCAAGAAATCACGAATCCAATCACATAAATGAGACTGTCGCTTGTGTGGTAGAGAGTCAAAAGTATTCTGGAAAGCTAGAAATACGAAATCAATTTCATATCCCTTGTCAACAGTACTCAACACTGGATACGAGTAAGGAGATAGTTTTGTTTCAAAGAACGATGTTTTCTAAATACATGTTGACTCTGTGACAACAGAGCGTTCTCTTCGAGGTAATTCATTGCGTTCTAACACAATATATTTTCCAGACTCCTGCGGAATATCAGTGTTAATGATATGGACCTGTAATTAGTGGATTACTCTTGCTACCTTTCTCGAATATTGGTGTGACCTGTACAACTTTCCAGTCTTTGGTTACAGATCTTTCTTCGAGTGAACAGTTGTTTCTGAATGTTATGTATGGAGCTATTGTATCAGCATGCTCTGAAAGAAACCTAGCAGGTATACAGACTGGACTGGAAGAGTTGCTTTTGGCAAGTGATCTAAGTTGCTTCACTAATCTGATGATATATATTTTTCGTTAGACATGTTTGCAGCTGTTGTTGTATTCTGGAATATTTACTTCATGTACTTTGGGGAAAGAACTTCGGAAGGCTATGGTTAGTTTCTTCAGATTATTTACAACTTTAGCGTGTTCTAAGGAGTTAGCACAAAATAAGATACTGCATAGTATAATGGAATGTAGGTAAAATGAGTAGGTTATACTTTTTATTCACTTTGGGTCTTGTAATATCTGTACTATAAGGATTTGTTTAAAAGATACAGCAATTAGGTGGCACACTTCCTCTAACTGAATTTATTATCAGGCTGTAATCCAAGTCCTTATATTTCAAGCACATAATTGGTGAAAATTACTAAAATGTTTGAGATTTGCAGGTATTAAAACTTTTTGATTTGAGATCACGACAAATGAAATTATCTATAGGAGAGTTATTAACTAAGAAAGTATCTTTAGCTTTTCTTCCTAAAACAGTTATTAACCTTTTAATTTCCTTTCTCTTTTTTATTAAGATTCTATCAAGTACCATGGAAGTAAAAGATTATAAAACTTATTAATCGCCATCAATAGTCTAAATTGTACAAAATAATAAGAACACTTTTAACAAACCAGACCTGATTACTGCTCAGCTAATCGAAAACTGAGAGTTTAGTTCATGCATCTACTGAACTCTTGTGATGCTAATGCATACTGTATGCGATTTTTTAACATTTTTAACTTGAACCCATACAGCGAAAAGCCTATGAACAGCCCACGTGAATGTTCTCGAGCATAATAGAGCCGCAGCCAGCTTGTCTCCGGCTCTCAGTACAAGTGTCTAGGACCTGCTTCCCTCGAAGACCACGGATTCGCGCCCTCCCATCGGCGTGATGAGGAATGTATTTGAATTCATCAGGCCATGGAACGCTCTGCCACTGCGCCAAGGTCCAGCATTGATTACCGTGTACCAATTTCAGTCGTAGTTGCTGATGTCGTGGTGTTAACATTGGCACATTTATGAGTCGTCGGCTGCTGAGGCCCATCATTAGGAGTGCTCGGTACACCGTGTGTTCAGACATAATTGTACTCTTCCCATCATTAAAGTCTGATTTTAGTTACAAGACAGTTCGCCGCCAGTCCTGCTTTACCAGTCTGCCCAACGTACGACATCTGTAATGAGGGGTGATCACCCAACCCCATGACATCTGGACGTGGCTTCACCTTGGTTTCGCCTCGTGTTGAAGACACTCGCCACAGCTCTCCTCATTCACCCGACATGTGCAGTTTCCGAAATGCTCGTTCCAAGCCTCTGGGCCATCTCACTCTGCCCTCAGTCAAACTCTCATAGTTTGCACTCCTTCTCCGGCCGCGCTGGCCGAGCGGTTTTAGGCGCTTCAGTCCGGAACCGTGCGACTGCTGTCGCTGGTTCGAATCCTGGCTCGGGCATGGATATGTGTGAGGTCCTTAGGTTAGTTAGGTTTAATTAGTTCTATGTTCTAGGGGACTGATGACATCAGATGTTGGGTCCCATAATGCTCAGAGCCATTTGAACCATCTTTGCACTCCTTCCTCGTTCTAGCCACGGGCAGCATGCACACTGACAGTATATGCACCGTGCATGTTTCTAACTAGCAGTCACTCCTCACCCTGTGACATTGCTATTACTTTACAGGTTTATATCGATAGAGGGTGAATGGTCATAGTGTTTTGGCTGATCAAAGTATGTTTCCCGTTGTCGGGCATTCCTGGTATGATTCTGTGCGGATTGTGCTTAGAGATGGTAGTTTTGAGATTTATTTTACTTGAATGAGCACCGCTGGGACATTGTGGCAGAGGGCGTATCGAATTTTGCTTACAATAAACTAAGCGAGGTAGGGTTCACCAGCGAGATTATCGTTCTGCCGCTTAGCACTTCAGACTGAATCTCAGATTCATCTGGCGCCTGATCTGTGCACTAAGTCAAGCGGAACCTTGCTAAAGCAATGATAGAGCCTCGACTGACCAATTAGCATTCTGTTGGTTCTACGTCACTACAGCAACTGGCTAGAGCAGTCGTCGCATTGATGGAGAGGTTTATCCAAAGATGCTCTTCTTTTCTGATTATGATCGTGTCTTTCACAGTGGGTGAAGTCGAAGGACAATATTAAGCTCTGAGTACTGAATATCCTTAATAGTTTCATGAAAAGACTTTGCATGTTCTGAAAAGGAGACTGATGGGCAGTTAGAATATCATGAATTACTGTACCGACCTTCTGACACGAAATCATCACCACTCTTGCAGTTATATCTACAATGTACAGCAATTTAGTCTCTGAGACCTAAGAAAAGGTTAACCATTCTTTCACGCATCACAGTGCAAGACCAGAGACTGCAGATGTGTCTGTGAAATCATTATAATGTAGATTTGGTGTCAGTAACTCCTGTCATTAAAACAAAAGTTCTCAGGTAGAGAAACAATCTCCCCAGTCTAGTTGTTCCCAACCTGAAGGGAATTACACCGTGAGGGGTAAAATTATATTTTCTGTGTGGTAGAAGATACACGTGCTCGATTGAGATTCAGTCATGAATTATTTTTAACAGATCATTACCATCAGCACGACTTCGTAAAACTACAACAGTAATATTTTTTCTCAATTACTAATACCAGCATTAATGGGTGACACAGCTACAGCTTCTGAAACAAATGCACAGTCAGTACCTTCCTACGTAGTCCACCCACTACACACATATCTCGTCAAAATGTCTTCTTGAAGTTGTGGGTAGCCTCTGCAGTGGATCAGAAGTTGTTTCGTTACTAATTTCGGAAAAAAGATAAATAAACTGATATCTCCACGCAATATTAAGTACTTAACGGCCATGCAGTGCTATGCACAGCATTACACTTTTATTGCTATTATAATTATTATAGTGCCCGACAAAAAATGTGAAGCACCCCCAAGGGGGAAGGGAAACGAAATGGAAGATCACGGGTTCAGAGGGTATGTCATGTTATTGAACTGATCACGAAATCGAGTCCATTTTACAAAAAAAAGAATAAAAAAAATACTTGGCAGTGAAGGTCCCTCATCAGTATGATGCTGCATCTCCTCTCTGATGTGGATGCACGCACTTATTCCGTGTTGTGAAAGTGTTTTGAAACCGTTGTATACCCTACTGTAACAAACTAGCCCATAACTGTTGTAAAATGTTCTTGAAACCCTGGATATTGGCACAAGGATGGAGTTGTCATCCGAGCTGGTTCCATACATGTACATCTAGGGACCTTGCTGACCATGGAAGTACCACAGTATGTAAACGATTCATGGGTGATTGACCATTATTATGATGCAAAATGGCATCACGAAGCTGTTACGTAAGAGGTAATACATAACAACACATGATGACCCTGACGTACCACTCCGTCGTCAGAGTTCCTTCAATCATTGGTGGCCATGACCTGAAAACATTCCCAATGAGAAACTACACCACAATGCAAAGAGTATGGGCACTGTGCTTCTCCAAACCAGTGGAAGAATCGCCGCCATATTCGCCAATGATGGTCAAATGGGGGTAGAGAATAGCTTCGATTCATCACTGAAACCAGTACGACACCACTGGACGGCAATACGTACTTCCTGGTGGTGACAGCACTACTCCTAACGCTCCCGTTTTTGTTGTGGTGCTAATGGCGGCCTGCACATGGAAAGGAAAAACCCCAGTCCTGCCCGGGAAAGGGAATTCCCTGACGTGGTCATCAGAACGTTGACGACTAGTGTGTCTGCTCTTACGTTCCCATGCAGTGCAACACCGGGACACTGCTTCATCAGAATACACCACAAATATTGATCCTGGATGATTCGGCCAGCCTACCAACGGCAGGCGCACAATTAGTCCACTTTCAAACTCTGTAAGGGGTTGAGAAAGCTGTTTCACACCACTACCTCAAAGTGATCACTCAACATCTAATGCTGTTCACACCCTTATATAAAAAACTAAATTTAAACTCCACGAGAACAAGCAATGAAGACCCAACAGTACCGACCGGCCTCCGTGTCATCCTCAGCCCACAGGGGACATTGGATGCACATATGGAGGAGCATATAGTCAGCAAGTCGCTCTCCCAGCCGTATGACAGTTTACGAGACCGGAGACACCACTTCTCAGTCAAGTAGCTCCTCAGTTTGCCTCACAAGGGTTGAGTACAAACCGCTTGCCAACAGCGCTCAGCAGAGGGGATGGTCCCCCAACCAAGTGCAAGCCCAGGTCGACAGGGCTTAACTTCGGTGATCTGACGGGAACCGGTGTTTCCACTGTGGCAAGGCCGTTGGTACACCTTTATATGTTGTTGTTGTTGTGGTCTTCAGTCCTGAGACTGGTTTGATGCAGCTCTCCATGCTACTCTATCCTGTGCAAGCCTCTTCATCTCCCAGTACCCACCGCAACCGACATCCTTCCGAATCTGCTTAGTGTATTCATCTCTTGGTCACCCTCTACGATTTTTACCCTCCACGCTGCCTCAGAACATGTCCTACCAACCGATCCCTTCCTCTTGTCAAGTTGTGCCACAAACTCCTCCTCCCCCCAATTCTAATCAATACCTCCTCATTAGTTATGTGATCTACCCATCAAATCTTCAGCATTCTTCTATAGCACCACATGTCGAAAGCTTCTATTCTCTTCTTGTCCAAACTATTTATCGTCCATGTTTCACTGCCATACATGGCTACACTCCATAGAAATGCTTTCAGAAATGACTTCCTGACACATAAATCTACACTCGATGTTAACAAATTTCTCTTCTTCAGAAACGCTTTCCTTGCCATTGCCAGTCTACCTTTAATATCGTCTCTACTTCGACCATCATCAGTTATTTTGCTCCCCAAATAGCAAAACTCCTTTACTACTTTAAGTGTCTCATTTCCTAATCTAATTCCCTTAGCATCACCCGACTTAATTCGACTACATTCCATTATCCTCGTTTTGCTTTTGTTGATGTTCATCTTATATCCTCCTTTCAAGACACTATCCATTCCGTTCAACTGCTCTTCCAAGTCTTTTGCTGTCTCTGACAGAATTACAATGTCATCGGCGAACCTAAAAGTTTTTGTTTCCTCTCCATGGATTTTAATACCTACTCCGAACTTTTCTTTTCTTTCCTTTACTGCTTGCTCAATATACAGATTGAATAACACCGGGGATAGGCTACAGCCCTGTCTCACTCCCTTCCCAACCACTGCTTCCATTTCATGCCCCTCGATTCTTATAACTGCCTTCTGGTTTCTGTATAAATTGTAAATAGCCTATCGCTCCCTTTATTTTACCCCTGCCACCTTCAGAATTTATCACTTATTACCTTTATATAACATACACGAATAACATTAACCCTTTCGCTGCCGTGAGTGCATACGCCCCTCCCCAGGTGCCGCAGGACTTGTAAATGTGCTCCATTTGGGTTTTCCTACAGTGCTACGAACGTCTGAATGTGTCCCGAGCCGCCAACCCCTCACTGCTGCGTACGAGCTACTTCCATACATCGGTGAATAAAGACGTTTAATGAAACATGTGTGCATAACTGCATGCTATCACTAGCAAAAAAAAAAAATCTCGTTTCGATATCCTACTATTAGATTACGAGAATTGGCGGCTGTTATGCTCCTCTTCTAGCAGTAATTAATTGCAGATCGCTTGAGTAACGAAGTGTACCTAGCGACTGGAATAAAGCGCAGGCCATTCCCCTTTTTAAGAAGGACCGCAAGACATATGCATACAATCATAGACCTATATCGTTGACGTCAATCTGTTGTAGAATTATGAAATATGTTTTATGCTCAATGAGCCGTGCGCGGCTCGTGGTCATTCCGTGTATTGTTTGCTATCTTGCCTTACCATAGTGTCGCCTCATTTTCTTATTCCATTTAATGGCGTCACTAACTTCCTACCTTACCTGCCCGTGAGTGGCAGCAGCAGCGCTTATCGATAAGTGCTTTATCGTACTGTGTCTGGAGCGACCGATAGTATTTTCGGGTCGTCGTGCGTCTGCAAGTGAGTCGGTCACGGAACAGCAGTCGGGCACGGAGCAGCGGTCGGGACCAAGGAAAATCAGGGAACGGAGCTCCAGTGAGGTCGGGACAGACAGTACTCGCCTCACCAGTGGGGACGTACACATGCACTGTCCGACTGAAGAAGAATAGAGCGGCGACAACCGTTGGCTTGTCGTTCCGTCGGTCGCCTTGTAACGGCGGAAATGCAAATCCTCCTATTGTACTATAAATTTCTTCCGTATTTTGTTACCTGAAGATATGACATTTCTGTGTGTTTATATTGTGTATTTGTTTTACAAGTTGTATATATATATATATATATATATATATATATATATATATATATATATATATATATGTATGTATGTATATATGTCGACGTATAATCAGTTTGTTTCGTAATATTATTTGTAGTTTTACGCTGGGTCTTGCTTAGGGAAAACTATGCTATCGAACGATTACATCGATAGGTCGTGTGAAGAACCAAAGTGTTTAGGATCTTTGGTAGTGTTAACTCTGCCGCGTGGAGCGCGGGGAAAAGCAGGGTCTGGGTGGAGTAGGGCGGAGGAGCAGGTGTGTTGAGTGACGCTCCCGCGAGATGCCGCGCTTTCGGGGTTTGGCAGCATGTAATTGCGCTCGACTTGCTGCGATAGTTTCTGGCACGGTGTCGCGGACGGGAAACATTAGCTAGCACACATCAAGAGCCCGATTCGGCCGGTGACCGTGTCGAGAAGAAGGCGCGCCAACATCCAGCTTCTGCAACTGCGACGGCCGACAATAAGTGATTGTCGCCACCTCCTCGATCGACGACTTCAAACCTTCAGTCAACCAACAAGGAAGATTGAAAGCACGTTAAGTTTTAGAACTGTACGGCAGATCTCAGCTTTTCAAACTATTCCATTTGCATCACTAAAATACAGCAACTTAGCATGAACCTTTGTTGCTCATTGTCCCAATTGCATTACCAAGCAGGGTCCCTTCCTTTTCCGAAATAAACCCGAGTGCCGTTGAAATTCAAACGCCAGCATTAAAGTAATATCATTCCATTTCACTGCTTTAATTTCAAAGTTCAGTTAAAGTATTCATAGCTGTCTACAATAACGAAACAGAACTATATTTAGATTACACAAGCACAAATTAAGAGTGAGAGTTTTGCTACCATATTTTAGCTTACCTGGACTGCAGCTCAGCTTGGTACGGTACCTACTAAATTTTAATATTGTTAATTGTTCAAAATCATTTTGTTCAAGTTCAAAGTCAAATGTCTTAATTCTAAACTGCGTAGATTCAAGCCGCTTTTGAGATGATTATTGAGGTAGCCCAAGACTAACCTTATTTTATTTTATTTCGTAGTGCTTCAGAAACAAAGCTCACTATTAATTTCAGTCACTAAATTAACATTTAATTTTCCGGTTTTATTAATTCTTTTGCTAAATGAAGTCATAGTGTAGCTTAATTTATTACTTCTGACAAACATTCAGTTTTCACTCAACACATGGCAACCTTCAGTTGCCACGCTTTTAGTGCTAATTGTATGTGCATTAACCTTTATTTTCCAGTTGTTATAGTAGTTGTCCATAGGACTGGCGACCGTAATTTTCCCCAAATATTAAATATCTAATTACCGCCAGTTAATTGTTAACGTAACGACCGCATATTTACTTTTTTTATTAACTGTACCCTTTTCAAAATTAATTTCCACGTATTTCATTTGCATTTTTCCTTTCATTTAGATGTAACCCTTCCTCCCTCTTTACCGACAGATTAACTTCGGTGACGATTTCTTTTCCCAAATTTCCATTAGGTACACGCGGTTTAATTTTTCACTGTCATTATCGTCGATAAGTGAGCGTGAGGGGGAGGTTACAGCCTCAACGGCCGACGTGTATTAGGTCGGCGACCGGTTATGGAAACTCTGTGTCTGTGCGTGACTTGTCATTTCTCCTTGTTGTTCCACGGTGTTTGATTTTAGGATTGTCGGAGTGCTTGGTGTAAGTGTTTATGTGGAACTGTGTGTAGCATCTGTGATTTCCACTGATCAGTGTCTGCATCCTGCAGTAGTCAGTCCGTCGGTTGCGAGAGAGGGGCGGAAGGCTGTTGGTTGGTTCTTCAGCCGTCCGTAGGTCGTGCTGCAACCCGATTATTTAGTGTCACTCTTGGGTGCCTATCTCATGTAAATTGTTGTTAGAATATCCACCCCAGGCCGACCCTTGGAACACTTCTGAGTACCACTGTTCGTTGTTTGTGATTGTCATTTTATTTGGTCGCAGGTAGTGTGCCAGGCCTTCAGCCGTGTATTAAAATGGTCTATTTTCTGTTTAGTTTATAGCTGCAGCCGAACTTCATAACAACTTTAAGATTAGACCTTCACCCGTGTTTCACTGAAAATCCTTGCTGCTCTGTATTTAGGCCTTCAGATGCATTTGTTTCAGAATCTGTGGCTTTAATACGTAAATCAGTGTCTGGGTGGCTTCTTTTTAATTATCATGAATTCTTGGAACGGCTTTCAGCCGTGTTCTCTAAATGTTTATCTTAAGGTTGTCTTTAATTATTCTTGAGTAATTGTTTGGGGTTTCAGTCGACAAGATACTTCAAGTTTTCTTAAGATGTTTGTCTGTTGTGCTGCGTAAAAGCTTATCTCTAAAGACTCTCCTTTATTATGTAAAGAACTTTTTTTAATTGGGCTCTCAGCCGAAGAATTAACTTGAATTTTCCTTAATATGATCTTGAGCCGGAATTTGTAAATGCTTGGCTTTTAAAGAAATTCCGTAGCTGATCTGAAATATTATTTCGGCCTTTAGCCGAGAAGATATCGTAATTTTGTTTAAGTAAGGCCTTCAGACGTTACTCTAAATCCTGGTGTTTTAAAAGTAGTCATTTAAACTTATTCTGGAGAAGTTACTTGGGCCCTCAGCCGTGAATTGATCTTTGTTGTTTTAAAGAGAAAACTATACATTGGTTTGAGGACTAAAGTTCTATGTGTTCTTGTATAACACAGTAATTGAACTTGCCCCCTTTCCATAACAAGATCCGCTTATATCTGCGAAACCAGTTTTCACTCAAGAATTATGAAGTTTTTGGAGAATGAAAATCTGTTCTATAAAAGTCATCATGGATTCCGCAAACAGAGACCTTTCGAAACTCATCTCGCTCTGTTCCTCCATGAGATCCATAGCGCTCAGCTTGATGCCGTGTTCCTTGACTTTAGAAAGGAATTTGACGCCGTCCCACGCTGCCGTTAAGTGTAAAAGACACGAGCTTATCGAGTACTGGAGCAGATATTCGACTGAATTCAAGACTTCCTTGCAGTAAGAACTCAAAATATCGCTCTCAACAGAACAAAATCGGCAGATGTAAAGGTCATTTCCCGAATATCCCAAGGGGAGCGTTACTGTTCACAATATACACGGTGTTACAAAAAGGTACGGCCAAACTTTCAGGAAACATTCCTCACACACAAAGAAAGAAAATATGTTATGTGGACATGTGTCCGGAAACGCTTACTGTCCATGTTAGACCTTAATCATGGAATGGAAACACACAGCAACAGAACGTATCAGCGTGACTTCATCGATCGAGAGAGGTGGCGCAGTGGTTGTTAGCACGCTGGATTCGCATTCTGGAGGACGGTGGTTCAATCCCACGTCCGACCTTCCTGGTTTAGGTTTTCCGTGATTTCCCTAAATCAATCCAAGCAAATACTTGGATGGTTCCTTGGAAAGGGCACAGTCGACTTCCTTCCCCATCCTTCCCTAATTCGATGAGACCGATAACCTCGCAGTTCGGTCTCCTCCCCCAAACAACCCCACCCAACACAGAAAGTAAGGTCCGATGGGGTGCGAAATGGAAACTACAGTGAAAATTCAATGAAGCCTTGCACAGATGCGTTGGGCAGTGCCTCTAGTACGCCCGTCGATCGCATCATGTCACTCTTTCCAGTTCTGAGAACACAGTGACCATGTAAAGATGCATAGGACAATAGTGTCTCCCGCCAAGTATGAGGGCCTGGTTTGAGATTTCGCCTGATCTCATGCAGCCCACATAACATAGCTATCATGCTTTTCCTTCTACATGAAAATTCTTGGCCGCACTCTTTAGGAGCAATGAAGATGTTCCTGCAGCGTTTCCTTGGCAAGTGTTTGATCATCTGCAATACTGTCCTAATTGACACTTCCTGAGTTTCATCTCTGCTCATAAGAATCCCTGTCTATGAAGACAATGTTCTGCCACACACAACGAGCTGTAGACCAGCTTAGAAGATTGGCAGGAAGCACAGGTGGCTGCCTTCTATGACGAGGGTACTGGGAAGTTTGGTACAACGCTACGACAAATGTATAAATCGGAGCGGCGGCTATGTAGAGAAGTAGCTCGAAGATGCAGCTAACTATTGCAAATAAAACATTTTTGATTTTCACGGTGGTTTCCATTTTGCGACCGATTGGACCTTACTTTCCGAACAGGCCTCGTAAATGATCCAGTAGTAAGCGTCGGGTGCTCTTTAACGCTGTTTGCAGACGAATCAATTGTCTATAACAAAGCAGCAACGCCAGAAATTAGTAACGATGGTGCACTTGAAGACTTAATACGCTCATTTCACTAACAAATCCCAAACTAGAACTTTCTAAAGCTCAAAACTCCTTAAATGTGAAAGCGTCCTCTCCATTTCCGGAATGATATCGCATGCACACTGATCTTGTATCCTGTTCACAATGACACTCTGCCCAAGTCTGCGCAATGTCTTCATCGAAGTCTTGACAAGGAACACTTTTCGTAGGCAAAACATGTCTCACTGTGGAAGGACTGGCGTGCTATACCGTGAAATAAATTCTGACCGGCTTTCTAGACGAATAATCTGATTTCGCGAAGCTACGAGCCCCAGTGGGCACGTACGCCGCTCATCGACGTAGAAGCAGGCGCAAGTTGTTGATCCAGTTATCCAGCCATTGCTCTGCTCGCACGTGCGGCTCGTCGCGGGCTGTGGAGATACACTCGTCAGGGCCGACAGGCAGCGGCTCTCTGGTAAGCCCCTCTCAGAACGGTGACAGAGATGAATCGCTCTTCCTAAGCGTCCATTGTTTCCAGCATGCAAAATGCCGTACGCCTGTGTCGTCAACTACGCTTTGTCCTGGTTTCCCTCTCTTGAATCCTTTGGCCCGTCTAGCTGTAAATTACAAATCCCAAGGACTTACGCAGTCAATAGCATTAATCACAATTTGTGAATGAAATTTTATTATTAGTCATTTTTTCATATTTTGACAATCTCTCTTCTACATTCGCTCTAACAAACGATCTTAACTGCCCGTAAAGTATTTAAACAAATCTCCTTGCCTCTGATTTCGTAATTTTTTCCATATTTATAACGTCTTCGATTAAAAAGTGCTAAATGCTACCCACATATAAGGTTTCAGAAGCGTATATCATTCGGGGAAAGATAGATAACGTTTAAAGAAAAGTTAAAGAAGCCTTTCGAGAAAAGAACAGGAGCTGTACGAATATCAAGAGCTCGGATGGACAACCAGTTCTAAGCAAAAAAATCCTTTCTGCAAGGTGGAAAGTGTGGGGGGGTCTTTACAATGGAGATGTATTTGAGGGGATCATTATATAAATGGAAGAGGACGTAGACGAAGATGAGATGGGAGTTATGATACTGTAAGAAGAATTTGGCAGAGCAATGAAAGACCTAAGTCAAAACAAGGGCTCAGACATAGACTATAAGAGAAGTAGACGACATTCCGTCACAACCACTGAAAGCCTTGGGAGAACCAGCCATGGCAAAACTCTTCCACATGGTGAGCAAGGTCTATGAGTCAAGCGGAATACTCTCATATTTCAATAACAACCTAATAATTCCAATTCCAAGGAGAGTAGGTGCTAAAGACCGTGAATATTACCGAAAACTCAGTAATTATTTACAACAGAATGGAAAAACTTGTAGAAGCCGACCTCGAAGAAGATCAGTTCGGATTCTGGAGACATGTAGGAACACGCGAGGCAATGCTAACCCTATGACTGATCTTGGAAGATGGTTTAACGTAGGCCACACATACGTTAACAGCATTTGCATATTTGGAGAAAGCTTTTGACTGTGCTGACTGGAACACTCTCTTTGAAATTCTGAAGATGGCGGGGGTAAAACATAGGGACCCAAAGACTATTTACAACCTATACAGAAACGAGATGGCCGCTATAAGAGTCGAGGGGCATGAACGGGAAGTAGTGGTTGAGAATGGTGTGAGACAGGGTTCTAGCCTAAACCCAATGTTATTCGGTCTGTACATCGAACACCCTGGAAAGGAAAACAAGGAAAAGTTTGGAGTACCAACAAAAGTTCAGGGACAAGAAATCAAAACTTTGTGGATTGCCGATGATGTATATCTGTCAGAGACATCATAGGATTTGGAAGAGAAGTAGAATAGAATGGACAGTGTTTTTTCAAAGGATGATATAAGATGAGCAACAACAAAAGTAAAACAAGGATAAGGCAATGAGCCGAATTAAATCGGTTGATGATGAGGGAATTAGATTAGGAAACCGGACACTCAAACTAGTATATGAGTTTTACTATTTGGGAAGCAAAGTAACTGATGATGGCCGAAGTTGATAAGATATAAACTGTAGACTGGCAAAGCGTTTTTGAGGAAGAGAGATTTGTTAACGTCGAATAAAGATTTAAGCCTTTTCTGAAAGTGTGGCCATGTATGGAAGTCAAACATTACAGACAAAAGGAAAATAGAAGCCTTTGTTATGTGGTGCTATAGAAGAATGTTAAAGGTAGATAGGTCAAATAACTAATGAGGAACTACTGAACGGAGTTGGGGACAAAAGGAATTCGTGACACAACATGACTAGAAGGTTGATAGGACACACTCTAAAAGGGATCACCAATTTAGTACTGGAGGAAAATATATGTGTGTGTGTGTGTGTGTGTGGGAGTGGGGGGGGGGGATGGGGAGGGGAGGGTAAAAATCGTAGAGGGAGACTGAGAGATGAATACAGTAAACAGATTCAGAAGGATGTAGGTTACAGTACTTACTCAGAGACGAAAAGGCTTGCACCAATAGAGTGGCATGGAGAGCTGCATCAAGCCAAATTTCGGACTGAAGACCACAAAACAGCAATAACAACAATAACAACAACACATTATGCCAGTCCTCAGTGTGCTATTCCGTAAACACTATTTTTCTTGTTCACATAATGACCTATTGTATATTTGTGAAATAATAATAGTTCTCTTTGCTAATGGTGGTAGCATCATAATTAAGCCAAATAGAGCTGCTACATCGTAAGGAACAGCAAGAGATTAATTCAAAATTACAATTAATTTTTTCTTGGTTCCTGGATCGTCACTTAAATTAGAAAAGACACAGTGAATTAATTTCTCTACAAGGCAACATACATTATCAATAAGAGTACAACACAGGATAAATGGAATATTTAAAAGTAACTATTCAAAAATCGTCCGCATGCATTCTGATAAGCACTGCAGTTGGAATGCTTACATTTCAGATGTTACAAAAAACCTGATTTCAGCGTCATTTGCTCTATGTGTAACTGTTGATTTTTGTGATAGATTTTTATGATACTTTTGTTCATCATTGTCATTCTGAATAATTTTATCAGGTGAATCCATACATAAATACAAAATATACATTACACAAAATCATGTAATCGGCCTAGGATCTCATGTAAGCAGCTGTTTAAAAAGAACTAAGGGTACTAACAATAGACTCACAATACATTTACCTTCAAGTTTGTTGTCAAAAAACAGACAAATTGGAAGTAATAATGGAATTGATAAATGCAACACTAGGATAAAAAAAACCTTCACTAATCACAACTTAACTTCAATCTTGCACAGAAAGCGATAACGTGTGCAATACTAAAAGTGTTTGTTCGCCTTCTTGTGAATTTCGGACAATGAATGTTTAAGAAACAAATGGACGTTATTCCTGTTTGGCAATTCCTTCTACAGCAAAGGTGAACTTCTGAGTGTATAGTACTTTTGTCATGGGGTTCCATTTACAAAGAAATGTTGTAGATAAAGACTAAAGAAATACCCATTATAAGAAAGGCAGTCTTCTAGCAATGATTCTATAGACGAAATCTAGCTTACTGACATGTTCCACATCTTCAGAAAGTGTCACAGGTGAGTTTTCATGGAAAATGTTGAAAATGTAAATAAAATCTTATATCAATATATCAGTGCTTCCCATTTGCCTATGTGCTGATATAATTCTTTCAACAACAATGCTAAGGTTCCTTGTTATGTCCTCTCCGGGTGACACCATCTTGATGAAGCACTGTCCGTGTGGGCGGAGAGGCTTGCATATCCGCAGAAAGCTGAGGGCTATGCCGAAGGAAGAGAACCTACTGCCGGGAAGGCCTCAGCCGATACATTCAGACTAAGAGTGTCCCACAACGTCCCATCTTCCCTATCCATTCCTAGTCCTACCCTATTCCCTGACCCAACCCAAGGTGTGATGCGATCCATACCGAGGGGTGCGTGGGACATGGGAAGATGTGTCGCAAACGGAGCCTCAGGGATACTGGCCGACCTCCCTGAGCCTTACACCACGTGGGGTATTCGTGGTGTGGACCTTCTAGATCCTCAAATCTCTTTGGACCAATATCGATACGACTATAGAAAATAAAGAAATAGAAACTGAGAGGCAAACTGAAACCTCAGATACCCAAACATCGGGGACAGAACCGATGGAAGGCATTTCCACTACTGAATCAGTGTCTAGACCTGAACCAGAAGTGGGAACTGTAACCGAGAAGCTAGACCAGATTAAGATCAAAGGCATGTCTGGGGCCCAGAGGACGAAGCTTCTCAGGGAACAGAGGAAAAAGGAAGGGAAAAATGGCTTCCTGAAAACAAGTGGAGGAAAGCAAAGGGACTATAACCTAAGACCTCCAGGAAGAAACTGTCTCAGGTTGAAGGGGACACAAAGACCCCCACAATGTCAAAGACAGGTAGTAAGCGGATAAGGGAGGAATCAAAGACTCCCTCCTCCCTGGATAAGCCAGTCCAGAAAATATCGAGGCAAGACATAGGGAAACAGACCTACAGCACTGCAGTCTCGGTTTTTAAGATGGCAGTTACATAGGAAGGTTATCCACTGGTGGCCATCATCTCGCAGCAGGAGTAACTAGTACAGAATAGATTGGGGGGGGGGGGGGGACGCTGGCCAAGGCCCCAATTTCAGGAGTGTCTATCTAGATCGTGATGCACACATTTTTGTCTGTGAGGGGGTGCACACAGTAGAATGGCTCAAGGACAAGGTGCCCTTGTGGGAAAGACGGTAGCGGAGCTTCTTAAGACCCCAAAGATATCATTATGGGTACCTAAAATCCATAAGGAAGTCTCTCCCAAGACTCTGTTCGGGAAAATAGGGGCCCAGAACCCAAGATACCCCCTGATACAAGAACCCTATTTATACAATGGGGGTGTATCAGGCCTCTGAGGCACTGGAGCTAAGCTGATCTATGCTAGGAATCTAAGAAGCTCCAGAACATGCATCTATGTTAGAAATGGCATTTCTTTCATGCCAATGATGGATTTCTGCTCTAGGGACCATCAAAATGTAGCAATATAAGGAAGGTATCACGAGGGAAATAATTTTGGCCTCAGCATACCTTCCTTACAAAGACAGCTCTCCCCCTCCCTGGCAGGTGAGGAGATTGGTAGAAACTTACCATCAGCAAGTTGATCAACTGCTGGTGGGATGCAATACCAATGCCCACAACGTAGTGTGGGGCAGCAAGGACACCAACATTAGAGGTGAGTACCTTCTTGAATTTCTCTTAGCTAACGACTTAGAGGTCCTGAATAGGGGCAATGAACCTACATTCTGGAATAGCAGAAGGGAAGAAGTAATTGACATAAAATTTGGTTTCGTGGCGATGGGTAGTTATGTCAAACAATGGCATGTGGTGTTGGAGCTATCCTCATCAGACCACATGTACATTACATTCAAGGTTGAAATGGAAATCAGACAGACCTTGACCTATAGGAATCCCAGGGAAACAGACTGGGAGACAAATAGCAGGGACCATGACTTAGGCTGATCGGAAATTAAAACCTCTCTAAGGAAGCTAGTAGAATTTGAGGAAGTAGCAGAGGCTGTTACCTCTGCCATAGTGACCTCATATGAGGACAACTGCAAAATCACCAGGAAGTGCACAAATAGGAGTGTTCCTTGGTGGAATAACAAAGTGGAAATGCAAAGAAAACAGGTATGGAGACTGTTTAATATTGCGAGACATTAAGGACAATGGGCTAAATATCGTGAGGCCCCTGTCAATTTCAATCTTGCAATAAGACAAGCAAAGGAGGCATCTTGGAAGGCATTCTGTGAGGAAGTGGAGGTCACGGCTGCACAAGCTAGACTTCATAAGATTCTCAATAGAGTACCAACGTATCCAGAGGTACGTTGAGCGTTGAGTAAGGAGGATGGGGAATATACAAAAAGAGCACAAGAGGTGCTGGAACTGCTCCTCAAAACTCACTTTCCTAAATATGCTCTGCGGGACTACACAGACCAGTATGTGACCCCAGAGAGACAACGGTTCTCAGGCACTCGAAGACAGGACTGGGAATTGGCCAAGGAGTGTGTGAACTTCAACAAAATCCAGTGGGTGGTGGGAACATTACAACCATTTAAGTCACCTGGCCCAGATGGAATTTTTCCAGCTCTCCTGCAACAGGCAGGTGGAAAGCTCATAAGAGTCCTGTGCACGCTGTTCAGTGTTAGCCTAGCAGTAGGAATCATTCCCAATGTTTGGAGGGCTGTGAAGGTTGCCTTCATCCCAAAGCCAGGGAGAATTGATCATACCAATGCCAAGGATATGAGACCAATCAGTCTGTCCTCCTTCATTCTTAAAACATTGGAAAAACTGGTTAATGTATATGTTGGGGAGAGGAGGCTAAGTAGGGTCCCTCTACACCTGAACCAACACACACACCAACCAGGTAAATCATGTGAAACAGCTCTCCTCAAACTCGGTGGGGAGGTGGAAAAAGCACTTCTCTTCCACTAAATAGCCCTCTTCATCTTCCTGGATATCGAGGGGGCCTTCAGTAACACGACCTTCGATTCCATGGTAAGGGCAGCAGAGGTGCATGACCTGGGGACCACTATATGTAGGTGGACCAGGGCCATGCTTAGTGGAAGGAGGTTAGAGGCAACCAAGATGAATGAGAAGATGGTAATTAAGACCAAAAAAGACTGCCCACAAGGAGGAGTTTTGCCTCCACTATTGTGGAATCTAGTGGTGAACGAACTCATTGAGGAAGTAAATTCCAGATAATGCTTCTGCCAAGGATACGCAGATGACCTAGCCATAGTAATACTATGCAAATTGAATAAAACGTTCTCTATTTTCTAGACGAGTCAATTTATTCAAATTAACGCGGCTGGAAAACCGAGAACGTTTTATTCATGTATGCCGTCGCGAAAGACTCCGAGGACACACTTGGCAAATTCACTGACAGTCAGGGATATGGCACCAGGAGGGTTGGACATTGTGCAAAAATGGTGCATTAAATAGGATCTGAGAGTTGATCTTAAGAAATCTGTTGTGGTGCCATTTACAAAGACACATATTCAGCATGCAAGTTGGAAGCTAAAGCTCTTCGATGAATCTCTACCTGTGAAGAGGATAGTGAAATGTCTAGGGGTAACCTTGGATGAGAAGCTAACTTGGACCCCTCATATTAAGAGTATCTGCTCCAAGACAAAAAGTACTTTAGTGAGTACTAGGAAGGCTTATGGTAAAAACTGGGGCCTAAGTCCCAGGGGTATGCACTTGATATACACCACAGTGATTAGACCTAAGATTTCCTATGGGGCCATAGTGTGGTGGAAGATGGTAGAACAGTTAGTTGTTGCTAATGAGCTTGATAAGGTGCAGAGATTGGCCTGCTTAGCCATAACAGGCGGAATTAGCAGCACAACAAGCGCTGGAATGGAAGCCATGCTGGATATGCCTCCATTTCACCTTTGGTTTAAGATGGAGGCAGCAGTTGGGACACACAGACTTAAAACTTGGCCAAACTGGGTCTCATTCGGGTATCCAGAATAACACACTAGCATAGTGAGTGACGTAAATATAGGTATGGCTGGGGAAATGCCTACCGACTATATAATAACTCCCAACGGCTTCGACAAGCCTTACGACATAATAAATGGAAGTAGGGGGCAGTGGCAGAAAACAGTTCGACACCGTACGGGGGATATCGCTTGGTTTAGCGATGGGTCGAAAACAGACCAAGGCATTGGGGCAGGGTTGTAAGGGCTTCAGCCAAGACTGGAGAGCATCATCTCTATCTAGGGAAACTGGTCTCTGTATTCCAAGCTGAAATTACTGCAATCAGGGCATGTGTGGAGGAGAATATGCGTAGGTGCTACAATGACCGTAGCATCTACATATATTCAGACAGCCAGGCAGCCCTGAAATCATTGGCAGCTCCTGCAACAGGATCTAAGATTGTTGCAGATTGCCACAGGGCTCTGGTGGAGCTAGGGGGAAGCAATAGGGTGAACTTAGTGTGACTCCCTGGCCGCTCAGGGATCTGTGGCAATGAACAAGCCGATAGATTGTCTAGGATCGCGTCAACAGCTCCATTTATTGGACCGGATCCTGTCCTGACAATCACCAAGGCTATGATCAAATTAGAACTACGGAACTGGCTTAGGAAGCAGCATGTAGGATATTGGACCAAGTTCCATAAACAAAAACATATTAAGGTAATGAGGCCCAAGCTATGTTTTAAAAGAAGCTCTGTAATCATGGGATTGAACAGGAAAGAGATCAAAGAAATCAAACTCATGACTGGACTGATGACCGACCATGGGAATTAAAAAAAAAAAACACCTACACACCATGGGTAGGACGGAAGAGGACCCTAAATGTAGGATCTGTGATGAGGGTGAAGAAACTGCATCACACCTACTCTTCGAATGCATGGCATTGGAGAGTAAAAGATACAGAATCTTCGGGACTGTTAGACCTGAAGAAATTGCATCTAACAAAAAACTGGTAGGTGGACTCCTTGCACTATTTAAGGGCACTGGTTGGCTTTACTAGATATACAGGGAGCGATACCGCACAATAAACCTAGTTTCGGTGCGGGCAGTGGCGAGTCAGACCTAATCTGTTAGCTCCCCTGTTAATATCAATCAATCAATCAATCCTCGTTATGTATCATTTGACTTGCCACAACACTTCTACACAAATGTTCCATCTCTCCCTTAATGTGCTTAGTTCATAACGATAATAATAATGTCGTGTGACGAGGGCCCCCCGTCGGGCAGACCGCTCGCCTGGTGCAAGTCTTTCTATTTGACGTCACTTCGGCGACTTGCGCGTCGATGGGGATGAAATGATGATGATTAGGACGACACAACACCCAGTCCCTGAGCGGGGAAAATCTCCGACCCAGCCGGGAATCGAACCCGGGCCCTTAGGATTGACAGCCTGTCGCGCTGACCACTCAGCTACCGGGGGCGGACAAGTTCATAACGATAAGAGTTTCGGAGAGCTGTCTTGTAGTTATCTTGTTAGTTTTCGAGAGGTCATATGAGATGTGCTGTGGACAGGCTGTTGTCATGGTGTCTATGCTCAAGTTAAATTTGGAGTTCAGACAGGTATCATCCTCGTTTTGTCCTTCTCGTCTCACATTTAATTCAGTATTCCACCAAATTAAAATCTAGTTTTCGTGAGACTGTTCATATTTCATACCAGGTTAATTTACACACAGACAATGGGTGATTAATAGGTTCATATGTAGTGGGTTGTTTCTTTGAATTCTCCTCCTACTTTCGTCTTTCATTTAGTACGATGCGAGCAGACAGCATCGGTCTAACGGTAGCGTCTTTGATTAGTAATCAAATCGCACTGGGGCACTGGTTCTAGCCCCAGCATCACTTAAATTTCGGATAGAAACCATCAGCAATGGCGGCCGAAAGCTTCGGGCATAAGGGGTCACCCTCATACTGCCAACGGCCTTGTCTAAGAGAGTAAAGGAGCAGACTGAGGTTCACGGCACTCTCTTGCCTTTGGGATAGGAAAGCGCCCCTAAAGGTGGAAAAATCAGCAATGATCAACGGTATTATGATGCAGAAGACAATGGAAAAGACTGCATTAAGAAGACATAATGTGTATCCACATGACATATGGCCTGTTATGAAAGTGTATCATGATAATCTTCTCACTGGCTAAAGATTCCGACTAGTCTCCCATTCGGATTTCCGGAACGGGACTGTCAAAGTGGAGGTGGCCATGAGAAAACGGTTGAATAACCAACGAGAGGATAACGTTCGGCGAGTCGGGGCATGGAATGTCAGAAACCTGAACGTGCTACGGAGGCTAGAAAATCTGGAAGGGAAACGCAAAGGATCAGTATAGATACAGCAGGTGTCATTGAAGTGAAATGGACAGAAGACAGGGATTTCTGGTCCGATTAATATAGGGTAATATCAGCAGTAGCGGAAAATCGTATAACGGGAGCACGATTCGTTATGAATAAGAAGGTAGGGCAGAGAGTGTTGCTGTGAACAGTTTACAACCCTGCTTCCTCTTGGCTAATTAGGCTTTTCTATATGAACGTGGACCTAAAGTCCCAAAGCTGTGGAGAAAAGCTATATACTCCGAATAACAATGCTAAACCGAGAGAAGTAGATAAAGTTATAATGGATCCGGCACTGTTCAGTATCAAAGCAACAAATTTTGGTTAACTTTATATATTTTTAATTACGTACATTAGTTTTCTAATTATCAATAGTTACTGGAAAATTTGGGTGTAACAAGACGAGACAGATTGCGAAATTTGTATGTGAGGGAAAGACTAAAGGAGGAACCAGTACAGGACAGGATAGAAAAATCAAGACTGCAGTGGTATGGACACATGAAGAGAATGGATGAGGGAAGAATTCCAAAGAGGATGTTTGATCTGCAACTGGAGGGGAAGAGGCCCAGAGGAAGACCAAGAGATAGATGGGTGAAGGGAGTGAAGGAATGTGTGATGAGAAGAGGAGAGAACTGGACGAAGCTGGAAGAGGGGGAATGGTGGAAAGACAGAACACGGTGGAGAGGCTTGTGTTCCCGACAGACCCAGCCAGTGGCTGGAAACTGTCCAAGATGATGATGATGACTGGAAAATTAGGAAGAAACGTTTTCGGAGTATGTCACTAATGAAATAACCATCGTCGCCAGTTCTTTACCGGAACAAGAATAATTAAATTGGAACAGAACCTTATACTCGTAAGCAATCTTACGTAAGAACAGATATTGGCGTCATGACGTAGGAACAGTACCTATCACACACTTTCAAGTACTTCACACCACACACGTCACAGTAGTCACATAATAATCAAATAGTAAACACATACAACATCATATTAATTTTCAAAGATCAATTTAAGTAAGATTGTATACTGGCTGTGGACAAAATCTTTTTGCTACATTACTCATCGTAATATTGACTGTCGTAATCGTAGCAAGCAGAAATAATGTTTGAATATAACAATTACTTTGATATGTCTTTACAATAAAAGTTATGAATGATGTCACAGGCTATAAGTACAACTGAGCTCTGACAATGAAATTTAGTGTCCAAGCTCCGTAATGTTTTACTACCAGATTTTGTATTATGAAAGTTACTCTATTTTTAGCTTTCGCATCATTCTATTTTTGACATCATTCTTACTACAATCAAAGATTTCATTATAAAGTAATTGTCCAAAAATTGGAAAAACTATTTCTGATAATCGAATAAATTAATGTTCACTTCATTTTCAGTTCATTTTCTGATTATCTCGTTTCATAAAAAGGGATAGGAGGGATACTACTTGGATAATGACTTAGGAAAAACCTCTAGTTATAAAAATTCTACATCTTACTTCACTTCATGATGCCGTTGGTTTGTCGAGTGGTTTCATTTAGCGATAAATAGGGTAAAGGTTGATCTTCTTGCCATACCATTGCCAATAGCAAGCGCCCATAGTGCTCTTGATGTTATGTGAATCACTCTTGCTGCATTTGTACTGTGCCCGATAGATGCTATAGCTTGCCCATATCAAACATCCGCCAACACAACGAATTCAATTTTCACTGCTCTGCACTGCGGGAACAGACTTTTCGTCTCCGCACTTTTGCATAGCCACACCGACACAACCAAAGACACCCTTCATCTCCTCGCGACTCCTAACTGTTACTACTTTTGGAGCCTAGCGATAATGCATTTACAATTTATTACACTCTTAGACAATAGCTTTTCCCTGACTAGGCCAGCGTGTCTACTTACAAAATGTTAATATTCCATGCGTATTCTCTTTCTTAAATAACAAATGGAATTTATAAGTTGACAACGTATTTGCAAGATTAATATTCAGCACAAATAATAAAGCAAACTTTGCAAAACACGTAGAAATTATATGATAATCTACAGAGTTGCGGTATTACATGTGCACCACGTTTCATTGATCTTCATCCCTAGATGAAGAAACAAGTAAACGTCCAAACCAACAACACTGCGGATACCATGACCAATACATTACGTAAATAATAAAATGAACTTCACACACAGTTTAACATTGTAATAATATGTCGTTGCAATTCCACTCTTGTAAACTAACACGGTAAACGTGTAATATTCACAGCAAATAATGTATATACATGGCATAACATCAGTCACTCGCTCCTTTAAACACTAGCACATAGAAAATAACCATTACTTAAAACATTACGAGATCAATAATCTCTATCACAATGCATGACATTAATCTGTGTCCATTTTCAATTATTTTAAATTTTATTTCCTGTAAAAGAACATGAAATTCTCTATGCACAGTATTGCAATTCCTGTAAAAGACTATGGAATTTCCTACGCGCACAACAATACACTTCCAGTAAAGCATCCTGACATTCTGTGGACACAGCAGCGCCCCTTTACTCTTCACTCTGTCTTCTTGGTGGTGCTTACATGCCAAGCACGACCGTATGCACTCTGTTTCTCTTTCACCCCACTTACAATATGGGTCCTTCGTCATGAAATTAAACTGTTTCACATACTTTCACTTGCATCTTAAATGACGAGTCTTAGTTCATTTGCTTTTACATCTTTATTTCGTACTCCAAACTTTCTCGCTACTAATAAAACCAAATCTTATCTACATATTTTTTAAGTACAGGTCTCATTCATTAAAATAGTTATTTATATTTTCATTATAAAATTGTATCTAACTCAGAGTGCTGGTAAGCTGATGTGGCATAGGTTAGTATTATCATTTCATTGAAATACCTACGACAGTTCAAATAACTTTAATTTTTTTATTTTGTTTTATTATAAAGTTCAGTTATTTCTGTTTGGTAATGCTTCAAGTCTACTGTATTACGCACACCTAATTTCTTATTTGACAGTGGGTAAACTAGACAGAAAGCATTAGGGTGAGGAACATTTCCAATTTTGAAAGGTCCAATATAAATGAATTTAAATTTTGACATTTCATTATCTATCTCACTGGATTTCTTTTGAGTTCTCAGGAGAACATGGTCCCAAACCCAAAGTTTTTCTGATTTTGCTCTCTGATCATGTCTTTTAATTCCTGTCTCAGCACGGTTTATCATTTTCTCTCTCACCAACCTTTCTTTCTGTGACATGTCTAAATCTTGTCGTGATGGAAAATTAACCAAATCTTCTACTGTACTTTTTGGTTTGTTACCTAACATAATTTCAATTCTAGTGAACCCTGTGCTCTCATGTGAAACGGAGTTTATGATTTCTTCAACTTCTGAAACATATTTGCCTCATGCCCTATGATTAAAATGGCAGTATATCCAAAATACCTACCAAGTTCACGCATGTCGCGTACTGAAGGGTTATTTCGGGGGTGGTATGGCGATATGTGAATAACTTCTACACCTTTTTTCTTTCATTTCTTCATTCCATACCTTATACATTTGTCAGATAATATTGGACAATTGTCAGATAATATTGCTTCCGATTTCCCGATTTGTTCAAATTAACCAACGAATTTACTGAATATTGACTTATTAGTAGCTTTTCGTAAAGGATACTCTTCTACAAATTTGGAAAACGTATCTAACACCACCCAAATACATGCAAATTTTCCAGTAGTTTTTAGTAAAGGCCAATACTAGACTACTACCAAAATTTGTAGGTTGTCTTTAGGTTGTATGCTTTGCATTGGACCATGGTTATTCATAGTTGTTACTATGTCCTTCTGACATTTATCACAAGTCGTACTCTCTCTGCAACTTTTCTTGTCATATTAATGAACAATACCGACTGTGCTGTCTTATCTACACACTTCTTTGGTCCACAATGAGCATATGCCAAATGAAAATATCAGTCACTTCGAGTACATATTTAGATGTCCAACATACTCGCCTATTTCCTTACTTTCATCTTTCCTCGAATACAACACACGACCATACACCTTGTAATATTTCCTTAACATCTCTCCTTTTTCGTTTCTAGCATCGAATTTAGATTTCACTAGCCTTAAGCATTCGTCTTCCGATTGATACCGGAGCATATTCTTACATGTATCTCCACCTACTTGTTCCCTTCAACATTATTCAAATACATTACTTTGAATGTCTTTTCTGTACTTTCCCTATTACCTGAGCCGTTTACATCCAATGGTAACCTTGTTAGAGCTTTTGATAAGCAGTTGTCTACACCTCTTACATAACAAACTTCGTAATCAAACATCTGTATGTACATCGCCCACCTCGTCAGTCTGTCATGCAGTAGGCGATAATTCTTCAAAAATTTTAAGGCCTTATGATCTGCATGCACTATCACCTTGGGTCCCCATAAAAAAACCTTTAAATCTCTTAAATCCCCAAACAATTGACATCGCCTCTTTTCTGATACAGTACAATTATGCTCATATCTCGTCAAAGTTTTACTCGTGAAGGATATAGAACGACATTCTTTACTTCCTCCTACCTCTATTTCCTGACAAATATGAACTGCAATGCCATAATCGCATGCATCTTTTCCCATATGGAACGGTAATTATAAATCAGGATGGTGTAAAGATTTGTCTCTTTATAAGTTCCTGTTTTATTTTGTCAAAAGCTAACTGACCCTTTTCCGTCCATACAAATCCACTATTGATCTTCAAAAATTTTCATAAATGTGGATTATTGAAAGCCTGCCCATCTAAATATTTGGAAAAGAAATTACATAGGCTAAAAAACCACTTAAGCTGTTGTTTCATCCTTGGTGGTTGGCAATCTCTTATCGTTTATAATTTCTACCGACCTTTCGTTATTCTCATAGCCGTTACAATGTGACCAAAGAATTCTAAGTCCTTTTTTACAAATTCACAGTTCTTGATTTTTAACGCCATTCCACCTGTCTCAATGCTTGAAAAAATTCTTTCAGCATTCACAATGCTCTTTCCATGATGATGTCGCTACCAACAAGTCATTAACATAAACTGTAATTCTATTCATTAACTCTTTTCCTCAAACATGGATACAGATGTGTTTAATCCAAAGGGAATGATTTTATATTTAAGGCACTTTCCCACGAAAAGAAATGTTGTCAGTTTCCTTGATTTTGGAGCTAACGGAATTTGCCAATATCCAGCCGTCAAATCAAGACTTGTCATCTATTTCACGCCATTAAACTTCTGAAGCATATCATCCAAACTTTCTGGTCTGTCAGTCACACGCTTCACTGTCTGATTTAAATCGCGCGCGTCCATCACTATTCTCATTCCTCCGTCTATCTTATTGCCAGAACAAGTGGACTGTACTGACTTCTAGATCTTTCAATTATTCCCCATTCCTCCATACGATTTATTTCCCTCTGTACTGCTTCCTTACTAGCAAACGAGATTTGATAGATTGGTTCGAAAAATGGTTCATCCTCTACACTTTCGATTTCATATTCCAAGTCACGTACTAAACAAGGCTTCTTTGAAAATACTGGCTAAAATATTGTAGGGTTCCCTTTTGTGTTTTACTGATATTCCCAAAACCTTTTATACTACGTGTTTCATTTCGTCATCGGATGGGTGCAATTTATTCAAGTTTCTAACATGATAACGCTCAGCTCCTTCACCCAGACCTGCAGACATTGGTAACTTAAGTATTTGTAAATTAACTTCACTCCTTTCACCAGTTTCCACTACATCAAAATACACATTTACCTTCTCGTTTCCCACTGAATAAATCGTTTCTTTTCCATCACAGTCAATAATTACTTTATGCTTGGTCATCCAATCAATACCTGCAGTTATTTCAGTACTTAGCTGAGGAACCATTAAGCAATCGTGTTCAAACAACGCAATTTCAATAACCAATTGCGACACATGAGATTTTATTGGTTTACTACAACTACCAGTAGCACCTATTATTTTCGCGTCTTCAACTGGCATCTTGACTATATCAGGCTCATTCCTAATATGCTCATAAAATGTCTGGGAACACACACTAATCTGACTACCACTATCGGTTAATATCCGAGTTTCCACATCATGTACATTTACTGGGATCTTTACCTGTTCATATCGTCTCGACTCATCAGCTCTGTCTTCCCATAATAAATCCGGTTCCACTTCCAGATCATTCCAGAGAATACCATTCGGCTCAACCATTTCATCCGGTGGTTTTTTTCTGCCTTCTACTACTACTACCTTCTTCTGTTTGAAACAAAACTTTTTATTTTCACGGTATCTGTTGCATCGTCAAACTGGCTTACATCATCTGAACACAATACTTCTGCCGTAACTTAGTACACATTGGAATCTACCGTTTCGGTCACTAACCTCACCCAGTTATGAGACCAAACATACTCTTTCCCCATAACACAGTTTCCGGCTGTCTTTTCTAATTCGCTGAATTCGTCGAGTTCGGGAATGGCATCAATAAACACATTATTATTACGCACCTCATGTGACCCACATTCTTTATTATATTCACATCTCTCATCAACATTATTTACTTTACGTAACACCTCTTTCAAATTACCTGCCCCTTTTGTCTCATAAACAAAATCCTCTTCTCCATTACTCATCACTTCCTCTTTACTTTCCATAATACACTCCTGGAAATTGAAATAAGAACACCGTGAATTCATTGTCCCAGGAAGGGGAAACTTTATTGACACACTCCTGGGGTCAGGTACATCACATGATCACACTGGCAGAACCACAGGCACATAGACACAGGCAACAGAGCATGCACAATGTCGGCACTAGTACAGTGTATATCCACCTTTCGCAGCAATGCAGGCTGCTTTTCTCCCATGGAGACGATCGTAGAGATGCTGGATGTAGTCCTGTGGAACGGCTTGCCATGCCATTTCCACCTGGCGCCTCAGTTGGACCAGCGTTCGTGCTGGACGTGCAGACCGCGTGAGACGACGCTTCATCCAGTCCCAAACATGCTCAATGGGGGACAGATCCGGAGATCTTGCTGGCCAGGGTAGTTGACTTACACCTTCTAGAGCACGTTGGGTGGCACGGGATACATGCGGACGTGCATTGTCCTGTTGGAACAGCAAGTTCCCTTGCCGGTCTAGGAATGGTAGAACGATGGGTTCGATGACGGTTTGGATGTACCGTGCACTATTCAGTGTCCCCTCGACGATCACCAGTGGTGTACGGCCAGTGTAGGAGATCGCTCCCCACACCATGATGCCGGGTGTTGGCCCTGTGTGCCTCGGTCGTATGCAGTCCTGATTGTGGCGCTCACCTGCACGGCGCCAACCACGCATACAACCATCATTGGCACCAAGGCAGAAGCGACTCTCATCGCTGAAGACGACACGTCTCCATTCGTCCCTCCATTCACGCCTGTCGCGACACCACTGGAGGCGGGCTGCACGATGTTGGGGCGTGAGCGGAAGACGGCCAACGGTGTGCGGGACCGTAGCCCAGCTTCGTGGAGACTGTACTTCATTTACGGAGGCAACGTGCTGATTCGCTACCGTAAGATGCGCTAAACACGATGCAGCGGTACTGTTTGTACTCGCACGAATAACCACCCCAACAACATTCACCCTATTGCTTCCCCCTAGCTCCACCAGAGCCCTGTGGCAACCTGCAACAATCTTAGATCCTGTTGCAGGAGCTGCCAATGATTTCAGGGCTGCCTGGCTGTCTGAATATATGTAGATGCTACGGTCATTGTAGCACCTACGCATATTCTCCTCCACACATGCCCTGACTGCAGTAATTTCAGCTTGGAATACAGAGACCAGTTTCCCTAGATAGAGATGATGCTCTCCAGTCTTGGCTGAATACATCTGTATCGTCCAGCGTCAGAATCGCGACATTTCTGCATCGTTTTTCATTCTCGCTGTTTCCAGCTTACCTTTGACCGTGTTTAAATTCGTTACTCGTTTTGCTTCCCTTTGTGTCGTCACTGATGCGGCGGCAATATTGCCTCTACAGCCGGCGGGGTCTCACAAAGCGATTCGTAGCAGTACGACCTGTTACTGTTGCCAAACCCCGTTCCGCACTCTATCATTGCCGTGGTGGTTACAATTATAATCTCTCCATCACGGCCAAAACCTCTTCCGCCGCGTTTTCCTCTGTCTACACATGCCGATCTCACATTCTAATAACTATTTAAGTTTCTGTTTTGACTTTGATTTTGATTATTTTTACGTCGTCTGTCGTAATAGTTACTATTTCCGTTCTGATTATAGCTGCTGTTGCTCTGGCGATTTTCGTCGTCAGGGTATAACACATATCGATCTCCCACCTTTTTCAAAAATGCTGTTTTGCTACAGTCACCAATTATGTAGCTGCAGATACTAGAAGGAGCATACGAAAATTCCGTAATTACTTCCTCCTGTTTACAGGTTGACCAGTATTCACCTTCAAATCTTTTTAAGAATTCGTCAAGCGTTTCGCAACCACTCAGAGCGCAAACTGCCGAACTATCTGCGTCAACATTCAGTCGTGTCCTGGCAAACCCGACACGAATTTTTTCTGGCAATTCTTTCGGAATAAGCGACTTACATTTGTCCATGAACACGACAGGATTACTACCACCTTTTTGGATCAAATTTATCAATACCACTGCTTGTTTGGCTCTGGCATGTCCCTCCTACATCGTTCGTGGAGGTTAGACTTCTTGCGTTCTCACAGATTTTTAATACACTCATTTATCTCCCTCATATTTTTGTCTTTTATTTTAGAAAACTTATCATTAACATCTGTTTCCAACGCCTGAACTTTGACCTGAACACAACTGGTCATTTAAAGAATTCAGCGAACGGACTGTTGTTATCTCGTGATTTAACTCTTTGTTGACGTTTTCATTGATCTCGTCCGATATTATGTTTCAACTGATTTTCGAAATATCCGCATTTTTCATCTACTAAGTCGCCCAATTTTTGTTGCATGTTGTCTTTGATTTTTTTTTTTTTTTCATTTCGTCCGTAAAAGTTTTATCGTTTCTTTTCTGTCATTACTAAATTTACTATCTAATCATTTATGTCTTTTCTCAAGGTTTTGCCTGAAGTTTCTATTTCATCTTTCGCAGCAGTTATTTCCTCTTTTACAGAACTTGTCTCACTACTTTCTATCTTCGTCATGCAGCTAATCTCACTCCTTAATGAATTCATAATTTCGCTTTTCACAGAGCTAATCTCACCACTTACGGAATTTGTGATTTCGCTTTTCACAGAGCTAATGTCACTAATTATTTGCTCACAAATTTTTTGAATCATTTGCATTAAAGCATTCATACTAAATACCGGCAAATTACTACCCTGTTTCGTTTTCGTCTCTGATACATTTACATCAGTTTTATATCCTGTGTCATTCGTTTCCAAATTATTATTACTGTCATCAAATATTTCTTGCTTCCCCTTTGCATTATTTACACATTCCTATCTACTCAGCTTTACAAAACCATCGCACAACATGTGTATAGGAATGCTATAGGTAGTTGGACAAAATGGATTTCACTTGGTAGGAGAATTATTGACAACCTCCGATTTGCTGATCGACACCGTGGTTTTAACAAGCAACGAAGATGAAGTTGCTAAGCTACTACAAAAGAAAAGGACATCAGGCTGTCATATGGATTAGACATCAGTCTCAGAAAGCCGAAACTCATGATAAGTGATATAGGAGCACAGGTCCAACTCACACCTACATACAGGAACTGGAAACCACGTAATGTTGCGTTAGGCATCTAGAACACGGAACGCTGTGAAAATAGAATTACAAGAGCGGTATCACGCTGGTATGAGTAGCTACGAAGAAGCTCACCAGCATCCGGCAGAACAGAGCGATAACAGAAACCACAAAGATCCGGGTATTAGAAACGCTCGTGTGTTCCGTCTTCTTTTAAAGTTACAAGGATCCTTAAGACAAGAGACAGCAGCGTATTGATGCATTTGAAGTTTAGTGCTGGTGCAGGATGTTTCGCATAAAACTGACCAAAAGGAAACCGAATGTGTCCATTGTTGACCAAGTCATTGTCTCTAGGGTCCTTTCTCCTCATGTAATCCAAAAGGTTCTCTAGTTCTTTGATCGTAGTATGAGAAAAGACAAAGAAAATCGAAAGAAAATAATCATGGAAGGAAAGATCGAAGACACGAAAACAAGTGGGACAGGAGCGAACAGGTGGTGGATGAAATCAAGAGAATCACCTGTCTTCCTCTTCAGCAGGCTGCAAAAGAACGTGGTAGCCGTCCGGTGTGGTGCGCCTGGATCACTGGGCCACGACGAACAGCAATTAACGTAACGTAACGACGAGTGTGTTGTGGTTAAATATACAATGCCTGTGTAAATCTAATGGATAAGCTGTTTTTCCCTTATGCTTTCAATATTATGAGGGAGATTTCATTGAATTTTGTGGCCCGTGATGTAAGGTTTAACATAATTCATATTGCCCCTACTGTCATCTAGGATCTGAATGTAACTTTCCTTGCCAAATTAATTCGATTCCTGTCTAATTATGCTACAAACCGCCGTTGCTTTGTGTTTGGCATTCTAATAGTTTATTTTATGCATGTTGCATGATCCTTTAAGTACTTCTGATGACATGGTGAATAATTATGTAATATTACTTATAGTGTACATTTAAGTAATGATCATTACCTCTATCCTGCATTAGATTAAGTTCTCTCATCCTGGCACAAAATATTTTGATCCCTGAGGGCAGCGGTTCTTTGTTTAAGATTCCACTACAGTTTTCTCTTAACAGTAGTAAGGGAAACTGCAGTCGTGAATCATTTTAGGATATAATTAAATATCTCATCTATCGCATCTCCACAAGAATTTCTTCCATTTCCTATTCCTGTCCATTATTTCCGTACACAGTGACTCAGTATCTGTGATTATGTGAAACTCTGCGGATCCCTTCACAGCTAAATCTTACCGACAGGTGTGCTCGTTTGGTGCTATTAGATCACCGTGGTCCAATGGACCATTTATTGTGGGACATCTATTTAATGAAAGACAGTTGGATTTAGGCACACGTTATTACTTCATGTGGCACTGTTCCCTTCTAAACGTCTACGCAATGTTACTGTGGCAGACATACCAAAGCTGCCCGTGGCTAACTCTAAGTGGACTCGATCAATACCACGTGAAAAAATCAATATAATTTCCTCATTCAATACATTAGGAAAAGTTGTACCACGATGTCTCAGTTGTGTTTTCTCGATGAGTATAGTGTACTCTACTCGACAAGATTTAAATACAGAGCCACAAAGTCTATGTTTGGAATTTGATTCATGGAACTAAGTCGACTGACGCCTTGAGGCGTAGTCTAAGAAGCGGTGATGTGGCATTAATTGTAATTTCTTTACGTACTACACGAATATGTAATAAAAAATGGGGGTTCCCATTTAAAAAAAAAAAACCGCAGTTGATATCCGTTTGACGTATGGCAGCGCCATCTAGCTGGCCAACCATAGCGCCATCTAGTTTACTCCTTCAAGCTAGACAAGTTTCGATCTTTGTAGTTTTTTTCGTTTGACGCTTATTTCGTGAGATATTTGGCCCGGTCACGTTCAATGGACCACCCTGTAAATGTAATGCACTTCAGATGTCGGTGTTAGAGTCCAAATGTCGACGGTATGCATTGTGTGTTTTGTTTGATGACAAGTTCCGAGGACTTCCACTCACTCACGGTGCTTCATGCTGGAAACAGTAATATCTATAATACGCTCTTTCGCTATCTGGTTTTCCGTTCTGCTCGCTTCTATCTCTGGATTGTTCCAGTCAGTGGTAGTTATGCTTTAAGAGTGCTACAGTGCAGTGTGGATAGTATTAATGAAGTAGAGTAGCCGACATGCACCTCGTAAGTGGGTCCACTGAATGCAGTCGAATGGCGTCAACCACATCGCAGCACTTCTGCATTCGATGGTATTCTGTTACCCTGTGTATAGTGTTGTACGTCTGGCATATTGCAGGCTTTCCGCTTTTCTGTTGTGAAGATGTCTTCGCAAAAGCGGAAGTAACAGGGATAACAAAAGAACTAAATCACAACTGCATTATTACTCCGAAATGGACCATCACACTCTGTAAAACATGCCTGAACATCTGAGGCAATCTGGTCGGGTGATTTCGGATTCACCCTTTCTAGTCGTTTTGTTCAACGTTTCTCCATCCTGTATAAGGTACTTTGTTATATTAGTGAAAAATGTATGATGATCCCATATTCTTACAAGTCGTATTATTTTCCACATTTCTTAGCATTTACTATGCTTCTCATTTTGTTTTATTCAGCATCTATGTTCATGCAGCAACAGGTGGTTAAGCCGTATTAAGCAGTAAAAAAAAGTAACGTTTGACTCCTGACAACAGTTTTTGTATTATTGTTGTTGTCTAATGGCGCACGCGCTGGGCGATAATACCACCCCGGTTGACTGGCAGCGTTCTTGAGATACAGACGCGTTTAGACGTGTCTAGGCCTGTCACAACTGAAGCTGATGATAGAGGGCCAAGACTTCCTAAACCTCCGCAAAATTTGATTCAGATCAGATTATTTTCCCCGGCTTATACAGTCTGTCGCCGATAAGTTGGCCAAACATACTATCAATACGTGAACGTCAAAAACTGAAGCACCAGTTTTAATACTAATTACACAAGGGACCAATGAAACATATAATTCGAAAGGTACTCAGTCATAGAGTAAGTGTACATAGCCGTTAACAGAGGTAGATGAAAGTAACGTATCCACAGGAGAAAATTTTTCCTATGTCTCTCACACCATTATCAATTTCTGTCTCAGCTAGCAACCCTTCTGAGACCATTGCCCCTGAGCACAATCAGAAATTAATTAGTACCCTCTCCTATCATTATAAAAACTAGCGCTTAACTAAACCAAAGAATGAAAAATATTTTTTTTATTTTCATTTTTAAAATGACGTAAGATACATGACATTTAGTTATTGTCGGTGTTTCATTAAACCACGAACTGATGAGGCAATGGTACAATTGGTACAGGTTGTCTCTAACAATGTTGTTCATAGAATAATGAAGCAGTCTTCAGTGCATTGTTAATGCTACTACCTACCATTCGGTCTCAGGAAAGAAAGCTAACTACGCACATTGGGGGTAGATACTTGTTACAAAACAACACACCTCTCCCTAACGACATTTGCTTCACCCACGTCCTGCACCTCCATTTATAATCAACCAAATTAAAATATCTGCACTATACTTACGGCTACTGTTTGTAAGTCACTTGACTGCTAGACTCCTTACTTCGAAACTGGCACAGACTGGAAGACTTCAGGATGCCAATGCTTCGTGTCTGATCACTTCTACAACTACAACTACTACTGCTACTACTAATAATAGTAAAAATAGCAATAATAATACCGAGTATGTCCTACAGTAGCGTAGTAAACATTACATAGTTACTGTTGCGCTGTGCTGTCAGTTAGTTCAAATGTTGTCGCCAAGTGAAGAATGTAGGTTGTCTGGTGTATTACTGCAACTATGCACAACTCGGAGAAGACATTTTCATAACGTATTTAAATATATCTTATGTGTATGGCTCAATATTACTGACATAGATGCTTGTGACGTAGTACTAAGAATGTGTGTCGTTGGTGGACTACGTGAGGGAGACGTTGTTCATATATTCATTTCATTAGCTGTGAACTTCACCACATTGTGTCATGAATTAATGTTAGTATTTGAAAAGAAAATGTAATTATTGGTAATTTATGTTATTAGTATTACAGTCAAGAAATACTGATAATAGTAATGGACATTTAAAAGTAATTTAGTTTTTTTACCGAAATACAATTCAATTGGTATTTGCCCCTCAAAAAATTATACTTTATATCTTAGTTGGTAGTTACCCACAGGTTGTGAACTTTTGCCCAACTTAAAGGTAGTAGCCGCCACATAGTTGATATAGCTTTGTGCTGTCAATTAGTTCAGTTATTGTTGCAAAATGAATAATAAAGTAATTTATCGTCTATTGTGGGAACTCTAAGGGACAGTCAATGAAAACGAGACAGACGGAAGAAAGTAAGTAAACTGTTTATTATTTCAAAAGTATTCGCCATAATACACTTATATCACTGTTAATAACAAACGCGCAACTAAATTAACACTCGGTACAGTGGCTGCAGGGTGCTACTGTGAAAGGGAAACGCCTTTATAGCCGTTCCAAACGGCCATCGCGCAGAGTGTCAACTTACTTTGGGCGAATAGTAAATTTACCCGACTGTGAGACAACTGCCTTCAAGCAAAAACGTTTGCAGTTTCCTTTGGAACCATGATTCTATCCAGGCGTGCACTTCTGCGTCTGAAGCAAAACCACAGCCACTACACGGTGGTAAACATCATGCTATATACTGCATGAATAATCAAATTATTCATGCAACTTTCGTTCCCTTATAAACACAAACACTCGAATTTCGACCACAAGCGGTACTATTACTAATAAAACCATGACGAGCAAAAAAATCTTAACGAATATAAGTGACGCAGATTTACAAACAGTGGAAAAATCAGGATGGAACGATAACAATATTATGAAAAGGACAGATTTTTGTGCATAACAAACTCTAGTAGGAATATCGTACCCAATATCCATCCTTGCCCTCCCACAGTGGTATTCCGCCAGCCGCCAAACCTACAAAATATCCTTGTCCATCACTACTTCATCCCTGTTCCCTACCTCTTGCTTCATGGCTCATATCCCTGCAATAGAACTAGATGCAACACACATCCCATACATCCTCCCACTATCACCAAATTCATTCTGGTCTCGAGAATCACTCATCGCATCAAAGGCAATCATGTGAGCTACGAGCTAAGCTGCAACCACTCTGCTTGATTTTCTGTGGGTTTTACAACGAACAAGCAGAACAAACAGTCTATCCACATGAACTGCCACTTACAAACTGTGGCCAACAGACAGCTGAACAACACAATTGCTGAGCATACTGCCCAACGCAATGTTCTTCAATTCAGTGACTGCTTCACAGACTGCACATCTTGATTCTTCCCACCAACACCAGCTTTTGTGAACTGCTCAGGTGGGAAATTCTCCCTGCACTGTATCCTGCATTCTCATAAGCTACTTGGCCTCAAGCTTCATTAGTCAGTGTTTTTCACTCACCTGACCCCTACCCCACTCCCTTTCCAGTATTGCACAGACATGTAGTCAATCAATGCATGCACAGTCATTCTCTTTACTTCCTCCCCCCCCCCCCCCCAACCCACCACCACCGGTCTACTTTCCTGACTCCACCAAGCTGCCCTACCCTCTCTGTTTGCTTCCACAAGCAGCACTTTACCGTCCCCTACATCTACCCTGTATTCATTCTCCTCCCGTCCGCCCCCGTTAGCTGAGTGGTCAACGTGACGGAACGTCTATCCTAAGGGCCCGGGTTCGATTCCCGGCTGGGTCGGAGATTTTCTCCGCTCAGGGACTGGGTGTTGTGTTGTCCTAATCATCATCATTTCATCCCCATCGACGCGCAGGTCGCCGTAGTGGCATCAACTCGAAAAAGACCTGCATCAGGCGAATGGCCTACCCGACGGGAGGCCCTAGCCACACGCCATTATTATTATCCCCCTTCCGACCCCATCTTCCTGCCAATGCCCACCACCAAAACAGCTTCTCGCATCATACACAGTTGCTCGCAGTGCAGACCCGATGGCCAGAGACAGTGGTCATGTTTGTGTGAGTTGTGTTCGCGTGAATATGTGTGTGTATTGACTGCTTAAGGAGGCCTTTTGCCCTAAGGCTCACTTGTTTAGCAGTCCTTTTGTCTGTCTGCGACTCAACATCTCCACTACTTTCATAATGCACACTTGGCTCGTCCAAACACAGCTGTCTGGCTAGCACTACTACAGCCCCACGTATGCGATTGTCATTTCTCGGCCATCTCATTGTTCTCAATAAAGCACTATGGACAGTATGCGTATAGCAGAGTATCTAAGCGTGCTTCTCGCTTTTTACATAAAACGATCAAAATTGCCAACACACCACTCATCATTTACTGAAATTTATCTAATGCTTATTTAAAAA
This sequence comes from Schistocerca piceifrons, assembly GCF_021461385.2. Lineage (NCBI taxonomy): Eukaryota > Metazoa > Arthropoda > Insecta > Orthoptera > Acrididae > Schistocerca > Schistocerca piceifrons. Next base: position 796,603,029 of record NC_060140.1, read on the forward strand.
ATCTGTTTACTTGTTATTAACTGAATTTCTCCAGACGTAAGAACAACGCAGAGGACACCACCAGACACTCAAAACTAGGAAAATTCCCGGGAAACTCAGACGTATAGCAACCCCTGGCGCCATGGGGGTCGCCAGCCACTGTGGCCGAGTGGTTCTAGGTGCTTCAGTCTGGAACCGCATGACCGCTACTGTTGCAGGCTCGAATCCTGCCTCGGGCATGGATGTGTGTGATGTCCTTAGGTTAGAGAGCTATTTCAACCATTGAGCCATGGGCGTTAATATTTGAAGTAACCCAATTATTCGCAGCTTTCTTGAGAAACAATGGGGATTTCCCCATATAACCGATTCACGAGTGTACCGTGAATATCAGGAATCCGGTAGAACATCCGGAAAGACATCCTGCAAGAATGGGGCCAACGGGGACTGAAGAGAATCGTTCAACGTGACAGAAATGCAACCCTTCCGCAAATTGCTCCAGATTTCAATGCCGGGCCATGAACAAGCCGAGGACCAACTCGTGCACCCTTGATGACTGCACGACGCAAAGCTTTTTGCCTCGCCTGGGCCTGTCATCATCGAAATTGGTCTGCTGATAGCTGGAAACATGTTGCTTGGTCGGACGAGTCTCGTTTCATATTGTATCGAGTGTAAATTTGGAAATTTGTCGTAAGGTGTAATGGGACCAAACTGCTGAGGTCATCGGTCCCTAAGCTTACGAACTACATAATCTAACTTAGACCGACTTACACTAAGGACAACACACGCACCCACGCCTGAGGGAGGACTCGAACCTCCGACGGGGGAAGCCGCGCGGACCATTACAAGGCGCCTCAGACCGCTCGGCTACCCAACGCGACTTGTATCGAGCGGATGGACGTGTTCGGCTATGGAGACAATCTATTGAATCCGTGACCCTGAGTGTCATCAGAGGACTGTAAAAGCTGGTGGAGGCTCTGTAATGTTTTGGGGCGTTCACAGTTGAAGTGATGTGGGACCCCTGATACGTTTAGATACGACATTGACAGGTGACAAGTACATGAGCATCGTGCCTGATCACCTGCATCCATTCATGTCCATTGTGCATTTCCACAGTCTTTTCCAATACCAACAAGACAATGCGACACCCCACTAGTCCAGAACAGCTACAGAGTGGCTCCAAGGAAACTCCTTACACATTAACTTCCTTGAGCAGATCTGGGATGCCTTGCAAAGTGCTGTTCAGAAGAGATCTCCATCTCCTCGTGCACTTACATGCATACTGCATGATTCATATATACAGGGTGGTCCATTGATCGTGACCGGGCCAAATGTCTCACGAAATAAGCGTCAAACGAAAAAACTACAAAGAACGAAACTTGTCTAGCTTGAAGGGGCAAACCAGATGGCGCTATGCTTGGCCCGCTAGATGGCGCTGCCATAGGTCAAACGGATATCAACTGCGTTTTTTTTAAATAGGAACACCCATTTTCATTACATATTCGTGTAGTACGTGAAGAAATATGAATGTTTTAGTTGGACCACTTTTTTCACTTTGTGATAGATGGCGCTGTAATAGTCACAAACATGTTTGTTGTTGTTGTGGTCTTCAGTCCTGAGAATGGTTTGATCCAGCTCTCCTTGCAACTCTATCCTATGCAAGCTTCTTCATCTTCTAGTACTTACTGCAACCTACATCCTTCGGAATCTGCTTAGTGTATTCATCTCTTGGTCTCCTCTACGATTTTTTCCCTCCACGCTGAACTCCAATGCTAAATTTGTGATGCCCCAGAACATGTCATACCAACCGGTGCCTTCTTCTTGGAAAGTTGTGCCACAAGCTCCTCTTCTCCCCAATTCTATTCAATACCTCGTCATTAGTTATGTGATTTACCCATCTAATCTTCAGCATTATGCTGTAGCACCACATTTCGAAAGCTTCTATTCTCTTCTTGTCCAAACTATTTATCGTCCATGTTTCACATCCATACATGGCTACACTCCAAACAAATACTTTCAGAATCAACTTCCTGACACTTAAATATATACTCGATGTTAACAAATGTCTCTTCTTCAGAAAGGCTTTTCTTGCCATTGCCAGTCTACATTTTATATCCTCTCTACTTCGACCATCATTAGTTATTTTGCTCCCCAAAATAGCAAAACACCTTTACTACTTTAAGTGTCTCATTTTCTAATCTGATTCCCTCAGAATCACCCGACTTAATACACCTACATTCCATTATCCTCGTTTTGCTTTTGTTGACGTTCATCTTATGTCCTACTTTCAACACACTGTCCGTTCCGTTCAGCTGCTCTTCCAAGTTCTTTGCTGTCTCTGGCAGAATTACAATGTCATTTGAAAAACTCAAAGTTTTTATTTCTTCTCTGCTCCGAATTTCTCTTTTGTTTCCTTTACTGCTTGCTCATAATACAGATTGAATAACATCGGGGAGAGGCTACAACCCTGTCTCACTCCCTTCCCAACCACTGCATCCCTTTCATGCCCCTCCACTCTTATAACTATCATCTGGTTTCTGTACAAATTGTAAATAGCCTTTCGCTCCCTGTATTTTACCCTGCCACATTTAGAATTTAAAAGAGAGTTTTCCGGTCAACATTGTCGAAAGCTTTCTCTAAGTCTACAAGTGCTAGAAACGCAGGTTTGCGTTTCTTTAATCTATTTTCTAAGACAAGTCGTAGGGTCAGTATTGCCTCACGTGTTACTACTTTAAGTGTCTCATTTTCTAATCTGATTCCCTCAGCATCACCCGACTTAATACACCTACATTCCATTATCCTCGTTTTGCTTTTGTTGACGTTCATCTTATGTCCTACTTTCAACACACTGTCCGTTCCGTTCAGCTGCTCTTCCAAGTTCTTTGCTGTCTCTGGCAGAATTACAATGTCATTTGAAAAACTCAAAGTTTTTATTTCTTCTCTGCTCCGAATTTCTCTTTTGTTTCCTTTACTGCTTGCTCATAATACAGATTGAATAACATCGGGGAGAGGCTACAACCCTGTCTCACTCCCTTCCCAACCACTGCATCCCTTTCATGCCCCTCCACTCTTATAACTATCATCTGGTTTCTGTACAAATTGTAAATAGCCTTTCGCTCCCTGTATTTTACCCTGCCACATTTAGAATTTAAAAGAGAGTTTTCCGGTCAACATTGTCGAAAGCTTTCTCTAAGTCTACAAGTGCTAGAAACGCAGGTTTGCCTTTCTTTAATCTATTTTCTAAGACAAGTCGTAGGGTCAGTATTGCCTCACGTGTTCCAACATTTCTACGGAATCCAAACTGATTTTCCCGGAGATCGGCTTCTACCAGTTTTTCCATTCGTCTGTAAAGAATTCGTGTTAATATTTTGCAGCTGTTACTTATTAAACTGATAGTTCGGTAATTTTCACATCTGTTAACACCTACTTTCTTTGGGATTGAAATTATTATATTCTTCTTTAAGTCTGAGGGTATTTCGCCCGTCTAATACATCTTGCTCACCAGATGGTAGAGTTTTGTCAGGACTGGCTCTCCCAAGGCCGTCAGTAGTTCCAGTGTAATGTTGTCTACTCCCGGGGCCTTGTTTCGACTCAGGTCTTTCAGTGCTCTGTCAGACTCTTCACGCAGTATCGTATCTCCCATTTCATATTCATCTACATGCTCTTCCATTTCCATAATATTGTCCTCAAGTACATCGCCCTTGTATAGACCCTCGATATACTCCTTCCACGTTTCTGCTTTACGTTCTTTGCTTAGAACTGTGTTTCCATCTGAGCTCTTGATATTCTTACAAGTGGTTCTCTTTTCTCTAAAGGTCTGTTTAATTTTCCTGTGGGCAGTATCTATCTTACCCCTAGTGAGATGAGCCTCTACATCCTTACAAATATATGGCTGACAATTTTAGACGTAGAACTGGTAAGAGGTAGGTTTTTAAATTAAAATACAGAACGTAGGTACGTCTGAATATTTTATTTCTGTTGTTCCAATGTTATACATATACCGTTGCGAACTTATCATTTCTGAGAACGCATGCTGTTACAGCGTGATTACCTGCAAACACCACATCGAATGCGGCTGGTCCCGGCGGAGGTTCGAGTCCTCCCTTGGGTATGGGTGTGTGTGTTTGTCCTTAGGATAATTTAGGTAAAGTAGTGTGTAAGCTTAGGGACTGATGGCCTTAGCAGTTAAGTCCCATAAGATTTCACACACATTTTTGAACCACATTAATGCAATAAATCCTCAAAATGATGTCTATCCACCACAATGCATTTGGCAATACGTGTAACAACATTCGCCTCAACAGCGGGTAGGTCGCCTTCCATAATGTTTGCACATGCATTGACAATACGCTGACGCATCCTGTCAGGCGTTGTCGGTGGATCACGATAGCAAATATCCTTCAATTTTCCCCACAGAAAGAAATCCAGGGACGTCAGATCCGGTGTACGTGCAGGCCATGTTATGGTGCTTCGACGACCAATCCACCTGTCATGAAATGTGCTATTCAATACCGCTTCAACCGCACGCGAGCTATGTGCCGGACATCCACCATGCTGGAAGTACATCGCCATTCTGTCACGTAGTGAAACCTCTTGTAGTAACATCGGTAGAACATTACGTAGGAAATCAGCATACATTGCAGCATTTAGACTGCCATCGATAAAATGGGGGCCAATTATCCTTCCTCCCATAATGCCGCACCATACACTAACCCACCTAGGTCGCTGATGTTCCACTTGTCGCAGCCATCGTGGATTTTCCGTTGCCCAATAGCGAATATTATGCCGGTTTACGTTACCGCTGTTGGTGAATGACGCTTCGTCGCTAAATAGAACGCGAGCAAAAAATCTGTCATTGTCCGGAAATTTCTCATGTGCCCAGGGGCGGAACTGTACACGACGTTCAAAGTCGTCGCCATGCTATTCCAGGTGCATTGAAATACGGTACGGGTGCAATCGATGTTGATGTAGCATTCTCAACACCGACGTTTTTAGATTCCCGATTCTCGCGCAATATGTCTGCTACTGATGTGCGGATTAGCCGCGACAGCAGCTAAAACACCTACCTTTTGTAAACAGAAAAGAACTTCGCCGTTTTGCGTTCACGTAGGTCTATTCGATATACAAAGGATTATCGATTCGTACGAATCGGGACAACGGCTGATTCCACAGCTTATACAACTTAAAATGTATTAAGAATGCCTTCATGGCGCGGACCTCTGCTCTTTGTCCAGTGTTTTTCAATACCTCGAGTGTCTATTTTAAAATCGTCCCAGACACGACGCATGGCTCAGTTACGGTAGGAAAATCGTTATGTGTAAAATGAATTTTGTATTTCGACCTTCTGTCTACTATGCAAGGTTCTAACGTCATACAAACGAGATAACAGGATGGGAGGTTTGAATGCGTACATTTAATACGCACAGGATCAGCCTTACTAGAATATTCCGATAAATACAGCGGCAAGTGATTATTGTCGTAGGTTTCTCTCATAGCCGTTATTGAGGGTACAAGAAATGCTGTTACCGTACCCCTAGCAGCTTTTTCGCTGACTCATTTATTATAATGGGACAACAGTCTCTTTTATTTCAACATTCACTGAATGGCACCATCAAATCAGGTCGGTATTTTTTGCCGTGTTCTATTGTATTAGTTGGTAAGTATTTGTCTAGAGAGCTTTTTGTGTTGCATATGAGCTTCACATTTATTAAAGACTGTCGATATTTCAGCAAAATTTTCATAAGTGGTCGATGTTGGAAGATTTTAGTGACCATTCACGTCTTCGAACGTAGGCTTTATTAGCCTTATTGATGAACTACAACTTCTTGGTGATTATCGTCTCTGTAACAACATCAGAGACCTAATCCATACCTTGTTCACGATACCTTCGAAAACAGGGGAACGGTTTATAGCCAGGAAGTCTACTATATCTACCTCACGTCTGGGCCGGTTAAATCCTAGCTCCTGGCAGTTTCCTGTCAAGACGTTCAGTATTCCTTCTCTAGTAAGTACGTACGTACAGCTGGTAACGTGGGTGCAGAAATAACACATTTTAATCCACGCAGAGTGTACCCCATAGCTAGCATTATGCTGTATTCGTAAGCGGGTTTTGTTTGCTGGTGAGCGGAATGGGGGGGGGGGGGGGGTGCTGGCAAACGTGTTTCTGTGGGCTTATCAATACGGCAATTGTTCTGCTGTTCGCCGTTAGTTCTCTATTCTACAGGTAGCTACTGAAATTGCTATAACGATCGATGCTTTGTGGCAACACCCACCTGCAGCCCCAAAACCGCTCGTAATTATCTCCTACTCTTACATCGCATACTAAGCAGAAAATGCAGGAGCTGGACAAAACTATGACAACACCGCGACGAATACAAGCTGAAAGATAAATACAGACGCTAGCCAAGCGTAAAGGTGTGCTGTGTATTTGACCACGAACAGCACGTGCGCAGTGTCCTCAGTATGTGTCAGTCGTAGTAAAAACAGTGTTCTGTATATTTGTGAATGCATTACCTCGTATGTTGGAGCTCAGTGAATTCGAAAGTGGAAAGATTTTTGGAACTCTTATGGAGGGTACTTCGGAAAGTAAGGAAGCCGAAGAGCGTGGTGTTTCAAAAGGCACTGTATCGAAGATTTATGCTGAGTACAGAGAAAGCAGGAAAACATCATTCTCAAGTCACAACGTGGAGAAAGGGAGTGTATAGTGACCATGACGGACGGCCATTGAAGTCGTTTGTGATGAAAAATAAGAGTAAGACTGATCCAAAAGTCGCTGCAGAATTCAAAGTCACGCTTGTGACACCTGTCAGCACCCAAACAGTTGGAAGGGATCTGCAGAAGAGTGTGATTGCTGGTCGAATCGGATTTACAAAACCTGTAGTGCAAATGCCCATAACACTTAAATCAGGTGTCGAAGACACAAAACCTGGACTAAGAGGCAATGGAAGAAATTCATTTTTTCTCGGATGAATCCCCTTCCACACCGTTTCCAACTTCGGGCCGAGTTCACGTCCCAAGAGTGAAACAAAGTGGGGATTTGGTGGTGATTTGGTCAGCCATATCGTGGTATTCGGAGGACCGTTTTGCTACTTTGCAAAGTCACATTATTAGGAAACATTATGTGGTCATTTTGATAAATCAGGTACATCCGACGGGTACAATGTTTGTTACTCAGTTGTGATGCTGTGTTCCAAGAAGACATGGCCCCTATTCACATATCTCGCTTTGTTCAGGACTGGTTTCGTCGGCACGAAGACGAATTTTCTAGTCTTCCCCGGCCACCACCGTCGCCAGATCTGAATAATATTGTGCCTTTGAGATATACTTTGGAGAGACGAGTGAGCGATAACTAAGCAACTCCATAGTCGTTCACTGTATGGCTACAGTTTTGCAGGAACAACGGTATAATATCCATATGAAAACCATACAGGACCGCTATTTATCCTTTCCGAGACGGCTGGAAGCTGTTTAAAATGTCAATGGTTTTCCTAGACCCTCTGAGGCATGCTAACGTGTTGTGTTTACAGTACTTCCATATATTTGTGTGTACCCTGTATATGTCATAAACGCGTTTTTAACAATGGGTCGGAGATTACTGTCTTAGTAACAAATTTCCTTAAACCTAGCGAGATAATCAGTGTGTTCTTTCAATGACGAAAATTGGAAGCGCTTTTCACACTATACTAATACAGTTAGTTTACATGAAATACGTGAAAGTGCCACTTCCTTGCAGTGTTTGCAGTGTTTGCCACGTTCGATCAGTTCGAAAATGGCTTTCTCTTCACACTACAGCTTACACAACGTTACAGTTACACAGCTACCCTTGTCACACTCGGCGCATATCAAAACTCGGACCTCTGTTTGTTCAGATTTCTTGTGCCGTTATGTTCCTTATCTATCAGGTTTAGTGTTGTTACTCGAATCCTTACGTCTCATTATACGACCATAACCTCGCTTTTGTGTAGAGCTCCACATTTCGCGACACACGACTACACTGAAGAGCTAAAGAAACTGGTACACCTGACTAAGCTCGTGTAGGACCCCCCGCGTGTACGCAGAAGGCCGCAACACGACGTGGCATGTCTGAAGTAGTGCTGTAGGGTAATGACACCATGAATCCTGCAGCGCTGCCCATAAATTCGTAAGAATACGACGGTTGGAGATCTTTTCTGAACAACTCGTTGTAAGGCATCTCAGACTTGCTCAATAATGTTCATGTCTGAGGAGTTTGGTGGCCAGCGGAAGTGTTTAAACTCAGAAGAGCGTTCCTGGAGACTCTCTGTAGCAATTCTGCACGTGGTGGGTGTCGCATTGCCCTGCAAGAATTGTCCAAGTCCGACGGAATGCATAATGGACATGAATGGATGCAGGTGATTAGGCAGGATGCTTAGGCACGCGTCACATGTCAGAGTATCTGAGGTCCCATCTCACTCCAACTAAACATGCGCCACACCATTACGGAGCCCCGACCAGCTTGAAAAATCCCCTGCTAAGGAAACATGGATTCATGAGATTGTCTCCACTCCCATTCACGTCCATCCGCTCGATACAATTTAAAACGAGACTCGTCCGACTAAGCAACATTTTTCTAGTCATCAAAGGTTCAACGCTGGTGTTGAGAGGTCCAGGCTAGGCTTAAAGCTCTGTGTCGTGCAGTCATCAAGGGTACACAAGTGGCCCTTCGACATCGAAAGTCCATATCGATGATGTTTCGTTGAGTGGTTCGCACGCTGACACTTGTTGATGGCCAAGCACTGAAATCTGTAGCAATTTGCGGTATGTTAGCACTTCTGTCATGTCCAACGATTCTCTCCAGTAGAATTTCTTCCCATTTTTGCAGGATCTTTTTCCGGCCGCAGCGATGTCGGAGATTTGATGTTTTACCTTATTCCTGATATCCAGGGTACAATCGTGAAATGGTCGTACGTTACCTCGGAGATGTTACGTCCCATCACTCGTGCGCCGACTATAACACCACGTTCAAACTCACTTAAATCTTGATAACCTGCCATGTAGCAGCAGTTACTGATCTAACAACTGCTCCAGACACTTGTTGTTTTATATAGGCGTTGCCGACCGCAGCGCCGTATTCTACTTGTTTACATATATCTGTATTTGAATACGCATTCCCATACTAGTTTCTTGGGCCCCTCAGTATATTTAAAATTTATTCATGGTGTTTCTGAAAAGTGCGTCAGTTGTGTCAGAAAATAAAGGAAAGATGAGTACAAACAAAATACCTATATTGGCGTTCAAAATGATCACCATTAGCTACAACAAACTTCCGACGTCTGTTGTAAATTTGTTGGAGATTGCCAGCAAACGGTCTTGTGGAATCGCTCGACGTACCGTGGTCTCGGGCTTCTGGATATCCGCATCATCATAGGAAATTGGGAAATGAGGCCTGGAGCTACCAGTATAATTTGGAGACCATGCGACAGTCAGTGGTTCAAATCAGATGGCTCTGATCACTATGGGACTTAATATCTGAGGTCATCAGTCCCCTGGACTTAGAACTACTTAAACTTAACTAACCTAAGAACATCACACACATCCGTGCCCTAGGCAGAATTCGAAGCTGGGACCGTAGCAGCAGCGCAGTTCCGGACTGAAACGCCTAGAACCGCTCGGCCACAACGGCGGCACAGTCAGTGGTATGATGTTCATCGTCTTCCGCGCCTTCGTCCCCACCCCAAAAAAATGGGTGACAAAATCTAAGATCAAAACGATGTTGATCACCTTTCTAGACAGCAAGAACTTGATCCCTCATACATTTCTACCGAGAAGGTGGGGAAGACGACGTACACGAAGAAATTAGCTGTCGCTTGGTCTGTAGATCGTATTGGTAGCACTAGATGTCATCTTCTCTAATGATGCATACATCCAACAACGCGAGGACAACTTTACACCCGATGTCAGAAATGTGTTGACCTCTTTGTAGGCCATTAAGATATTTTGTTCCTAACGCTTTTTGCCTCTACTTCCTGAGACCATTGAGCGAAATTTCCAGACGCCCCTTGCCTTTCCGTTAGTGTTGGAGAACCGGCTTGTGCTACTCACGTGCTGGCAACGACTGCCAGCGCTAGGTGTCTCTTCTTACCTGCATTTCCCGTGACTCTCTTCGAGCAGTTCTGCTTCAGCACGTGGTTAGGTCTTCCACGCTGGTACCAACTATACAATAACAGGTCTGCCATCGAGATTCGAAATCGGAAGCCCAGACTTTTGTTGGCAGTGCGCCACCAGTAGGACTATCAGTTCAAAACTGACGAAGCGACAGAAAACTTCAACTTGCCATACATACTCGTCCTTTCGCTTCGAGCATCGAGAGGCTGTGCCGTCATACTGCTGTGGAAGGACCATTAGACTTACCCACAGCCTCATAATTGTTATTAATAGAAGACGTTACAGTCTACAGAGGGTTAAAGTCATGATCAAAATTCTTTTAGAATTAATTGTGCCATACTAGAGCTGGAAACCAGAACACGAACACTTCTCATGCAATGGTTGCCAACCTAGGCATAATTGTTTTCAGCACGGTTCATTTGATTAATTATTTAATATAATTATCCTTTTGTACAGTTAAGTCTCATTTCTATAGATCTGCATTGTAATTAGAAACTGTTTAAGCAATGTTAAATCAAGGTTAAATAATTGCGTTCTTACAAGATTCAATAACAAAAAATTGTACACTTGACAAGATGAAGACGTATATAGCCCTAATAGGACGAATAGTTAACAACTTCATCATTCATAGAAGCAAGATATACGTTCAAAGATGCTTAATTTCGTCTTTTTCAGAGGGAGTTTCACTGATGCTCTTAAGTAATAATATTTCTGTGCCTGCTGTTCCTCCTTCCTTATCCTGGGTTTTCTCTTGAAGAATATCGTTGCCATACGCACACTTTCAATACGTTCTTGGTACTAGCACTGTACTGTACAGTAAATCGTAACTACGAAATAGCAGCCTACATCATCTGTTTCAGAAAGACATGTCCCTCTGCTTTAGGATTCTAAAGCAATCCTCTGAATATAAGTAAAATAAACAAAATTCTCAAAAATACTGAATCAAAAATAAATTTTGCGTTTATGTGTCAAATGATATTCTCAGAATTTTTAGCAATTCTTGTCTGTGTATAGGACGAGCACTTAATGTACTGAGCTGCCTTTTTAACATTTGAACAAAGTATGTGGGCGTAGCTGGGCTGTGAAACACCACATATTAGATTTACCATCCATAAAAAAATTTCCGAACTTGATTTTATTCGTGGCAAATAATCTACGTCAGCGCAGTAACTATAACCACAGCTTTAATTAATGACTATAAACAACATATGTGCTTTGGAACGATCAGTTGTGAGCAGGCAGTTTTAAGTAGTAGATGTACTGCCGTAAGGTATTGACCATTTGCGTCACAAATCACTCTGCAGTAACATGTCTAGGTCAACTGTTCAAGGCATTCTGCAGAATCGGTAGAAGAAGAGATAAGAGTATGTAAAGTTCGTTCCGCACAGCTTTTCTCAAGGATAAAATCAACGATGCGTGGATACCTGCTGTGACTTGATTGAAGTGGAATATACGGCAGATGTTTCTGGAAAAATTCACCATAGTAACGAGACTTGGTGTTATCAGTACGAACCGACCACTAAACGATAAAGAACAGAACTTCACTTGAAGCGTCAACGCTCTGACTACACAACCGACATCCAAGACAATGTGACACGCGAGTTGAATAACATTCCATAGAAGGCCTTTTCTAAGAGTTTCATTTCGTTGTATGAAAATTTCGTGCATTGTACTGATATGGGGGGACTACGAAATAATGCTTACGAAAATCATTCTTCAGTCACCTAACGTTCCTTGAAATGTTTCATTAATATGTCACTCCGCAACCATCATTTTAGGGAGGAAATGCTAATGAATCTTTTTCTGTTCTAGAAAAATTTTGTTGTCGTTGTTTTCTGAAAATATGGGGTTTACTACTTCAGCTTTGGGTCTCGGTCCACTGGTAGACAGAAAACCGAACTTGAGAAGTATTCCAGTAATGGCTCCCTTCAGTAACTACAATTTTAGTAGAGATGATCAGTATACACCGTATTCTAGAAATGAGAAGATATGATGGTTTTTGTTTTCTGGAAAGTATCAGTTGTTATTGCTCCTAAAGTACTTTAAATTTTTGGGGCCAAAAACGGTAAAAAACTGTACTATGGGTAGCTTCTAAGGATAGTATTACCTCATTTTGTTTCATTTAATATTTTCGATACATTTACTACTAGCAGAATGTGCTTAAACATAATATGTTTGACGATCTTGTGAGCATTACGAAGAGATGCCCGTGTAACGCTCTAGTTGGCTTTATTTCGTGTTTATCCGTCTCGATGAAAAATATTGAAGTTACATTCACCTGCGCAGTTAAATTAATGGTCTAGTTTTGACTTTTTATTAGAGTTGTCATATTTGAATGTATTTGTATCCAAAATGTAAAACTGCTTGTTCACTTACTACATATTGTGGTTTTGCGCTATTAACACGCTATATTCCAAGTGAAACGCGTTGAATTTTGATGACAGTACTGTATGCGACGTGTAGCAGCATGTGGTATTGCAAATAATATTCATGAAACGGTGGGTACAGAAAACTAATTTTCGTCGCATGGGTTTATAAAAGTTTCCAGGAATATTGCCCTCCATCAGCCTCCATTTTAGAGGAATGAGTTGATAATGCTTGTCCTTCTACAGAATAAAAATATAATTGATCTAATTGTCTGCTTAGTATTGCATCTTATTAGTTTCTGTGCTTTAGATCACATGGTGCCTTCAATTTAATGCTGAGACCTCTATCACGTTGTCAAAATCATTATAACATTTTCATTATGCTTTACTACCTGGCTTTCTCAATAATAGCCATTACTATTACTACGACAGTCAATTTTTTTAATTTCTCTTCTCCATTTTCAAAATTCTCCTTGGTTTCCTTTTCAACTGGCTCCAGGAACAGACTGAACAACTTTGAGGGTAGGCTACAATCGTGTTTCATTGCCTTCTTAACTACTACTCACCAATCGTTTCCTTCGACTCCAATAATTAAAGTCTTTGGTTCTGCACAATCTACAGTATTCTTTAGACCGCTGTATTTTATCACTGCTACATGGGGAATTTCAGCGCTATCTACATTTGTTATGCGAAAGAGCTTACTAATTGTTATCTGATATTGCGGGCTTTTGGATGCAGACCGTGTCTTAATCAAGAAGAAGACAGCGGAGCACGCATTTGGAACAAGATCACAGTGACAAATAGATGGCTATGCCGAGGAACTGATATAGACGGGGCACAGGTTAGCAACAGACTGGAACCCATGTTTTCGTTCACAAACTTATTTGGGCTCTCCCTAAATATACAACGCAATTATTTCTCTCCTGTGATGCGTTTCACCAAGAGTGGTGATCGAACTCCTATCGTTCGTGCACCATGTATACCACTACCGGCCACTATAAAATAAATTTGGATGCCGATAACGTTATTCCTGTGAAAGGATTTTTCTTTTGTCACCGTGACGGTGTGTTATCGTAAGGTATCGGATTGATTTTATTTCCTTAAAGATTTTTGTTGAGAGAAAGCAGCAGAACGGTAAACGGGAATCGAACCAAGGTTCCATTAGTAATCAAGTAAACTGTAATTACGTAAAGGAAAACGGTCGCCAGCCTAATTAAACGAAGTTATACCCAGTACTGACATGGTTTGGAAAGAAAGTTAACCACTGGGACTCACTACTTGATACTGAACTTCTGTTTTGTTGGTAGGATACAAGACAGCAACACTATCTAGCAAGTAATGTACCAACGAATTGACTTTAACTACACACGAGGGGTCTCAATGCGTTTAGGCGATAACTGGCTCTCAATATCACTTGCTATCTGTACATTACAGAAGGAAGATAATGATAATTATAGGTAAATGGTTACTAATAGTGGATCGCTACTGAATTGGACTAGAGATTCTTTTGTCAGTTTAATTATAGAAAATGACCACTATTGAACACTTATAAAGTAATTGTATCTTTTTTAATGATTGTTATTTACACTCTCAAGGAACAGTCACTTCCTCATTTTTTTGGCTCATGTGCAAGGTGTGATAATATTTGTAGCCAGTTACTTATTCTTCATAGCTGTTATTGTTTTACGAAATTTAAATCTGCCTCGACTATTAGCGGGTAGATCCAGAAATTAATATATCAGGGGAATCAGATCAAGGCTGAACACTCGCAACACAACGTGGGAAACACCATTAACTACAAAATACATTAAGTAATAAGCATTATTTTTTTCAATAAAGAATATCTTTGAACTGAATACTTTAACTGTCCATTAATGAAAAATACGAGGAGTAGTTCAAAACTTATGCTCATTGAAAAATTATGTACTTCATAACTCCACAATATTTATTAGCTTCTATTAAGGAAGATAATTCCTTTTCAGTTCAGAGAAATAGGATACTCCGATTTATGGTAGCACTTGGGATAGAACCCTCTCTGGGTAAAGGACTAAGGATAAACTACTGTGATTCAACGCAAAATTTACTGAACACAAAATTATTATTGAAAACGAAACCATACAACTGGTTCATGCAATGATACACTACTCAGCTGATAAGGTGATGGTAGCGTCGATCTCCTATGCCATTAAAAAAAGGGCGGTAAAAGTATCCATGGCTCTTCCTGTGTAACAAGCTCTGAAAAATCTCTTCTTAGCGTCGGATTTAGTACAGAGCTAACCAAAGTATGAAATTAATAAGCCGGATTACTTCCACATCCGAAGCTACATTGTTCAATCTTGCATTTCTTCTCGCCTCTTTCAGTTCACAAGATGCGTACCCATTACCTGCTAGCCGCCGGCTGATTCATGCCATACAGGAGCCTTGCCGTTCGACCGCCAGATCCACCTGTTCTACTCTCGCCTAGGCAGTTCCGTTGCGAGCTGACTTCCCTCCAAGTTTTATGCGGTCTATTTTTCCTAGTATGAACCAGTATTACATTTACAATATTGCCTTTTACATTCTTTTAAAGCACATTACATTTGAAATTACAGTCAGAGATTACTTACAATTACATAAATTATCATAAATAAAGAATGAAACATTTACATGTTATATCAAAGAGAATAGCTATACAGATATCACATTAAGTGAAAGCAGCAAAGAAGTTACATAAGACCATTACAGGTAATATCGACAGTGTGTTATATCTAGACCTGGAAGGTTCTTCTGTAGGTATGAATACAGTTGCTTTTCACATCCACACAGAAGTACATAAAATGTAACCATATAATTTAACCAAACTAGGAGTAATTCAGAACAGGGAGCGAGAAGTTCCTGGGTATCCACACCTGCCAATGGACTTTTCTCCGTATTGAGTTGCGAAAAAATTCCTGGAATATTCCTGTCGTGCTATAGCACTTGACAGTAGGAAGAATGCAAGTAGTAATGGAATGATAGGGCCCTGTCCGTGTTACATAGACCTTTCGACAATGGAAATTATGTCGATTAGCAATACAGTTCAGACCGAGTTTTCGACAGATTATGGTTAGTTGTTATTACACAGGTTTTCGTCGCGTAGTAAAATAAAAAGCCTCGGATATAGCTTGACACGCTTATTATAGTCGTGAAACTGTTAATCTTCCTGATAGATTGAAACTGTCTGGTGAACGGGAACATGTACGCCGACCATTGTTCAGGTGCAAAGTTCTGCTGAATTATCCAATTAGATGGGTCGTTACAAATGAAGCTGAATCTCGGATTCGCTGAAGAACAAAAAGACCTCAGCCGTGTCTTCCTTATAATAAATATCTAAGTATCTATCCTGAAAGATTTAGGCATACTACGAAAGCCTAAGTGTAGATGGCCGGACAAGGATTCTAACCTGTCTACTGTCATTTGTGAGTCCAGTCCCCTAACCCCTGGAATACCCCTCCTCAGCCGCAAAATAAACCTTATGGATGTAATTTCGTATAATCGATCATCTCTCTTTGGTCAAATATAGAGGGACTTTGCTGTACAGTTATATGTATGATTATATCCTAGGCTATTACACTGACTACATGCAGCAAATATCGTAATGACTGGTAAAGAGTTAGTTAAACGCTGTTAACGTGATGTGTCTCTCACACGGGTGTATGTATTGTAGATGTATGCTGCTGGCTTCTACACTAAAAGCACTCTGAGGAAGGCGTAAAAAACCAAATCAGTTTATTTCTAAATGAAGTGTCGCTTCTTTCAAGAGATCCATGTCATAAGGTAGGTGGTTAAAATTATAACAGCCTGTAATTAGCCTTTGAGCCACATTAAAACTGAAGGAAAAGTATGAAAATACAATTGTAGTGTCATAATTGTGGACATTCAGATCACACAGAGAGTGGAATGTTTGGATTATGTTTCGTTAAGAACAATACGTAATGTTGGCTGGCATTGAAAGATGCCCCTCCAGAATGACCGTCAACACTTAGCTATACATTCTCTTATCTTGTACTGCCACACAGTTAACAGTTTCTCTTGATTGACTGAGCTAAAGTAAGATATTTTCATAAAAGGTAGAACTATTTAATTCTATAATTTTTAGCATCCAAAATTTGAAAAGTTTCTGATCATTGATCCTTCAGAGCTGCAGATTGTGTCTTTCACGTTTTCAAAGTCCTATCTACACCCAGACAAGTAGCAAACCATAGGGCCTATTTATTAAATGCTACACAATTATACGACTAATTTAATGTGTCACAATCACTGGTCCACAGAACTGAATTATGTTATTTCGACATCGAATAACGGTTCGTTTGCAGACGATCACTTAATATTTTCTTTTACATTATACATATCGGTTAATTTGTTTCTACTGCGTTTCACAGTCTCCCAGAACTTTATTCAGAACAAAACCATTTCTTCTCCCACTTCGACGGGTTTATGCTATAGTCAATCATTCTCTCACGACTAGGTACGTTAAGCCCTGTGACCATTTGAACAAAGAAACGAGTGTATTACACAGGCCAACGAAACACATAATGTTGAGTACAACTCGTATGAAACGAATGTCACATAAGTCAGTAATAAAGCAATCTACGCGAAAGAAGAAATAGCTTTGTCAGTCTCTGTCTATTATTATATACTTGATACCTCGAAATTATGAGTACAGTTTAGAATATATAAATTGAAAGTTGTGCCGACGTCTACTCTTTAAAAATTCAAAATCATTCACCTGCCGCTTGGAAAATGTGAAAGACTTCTTTAGTATTGTTGAAGCTCGTTCGGGGCGTTTTGAGGATTTCATTTCAATAGTCGGGTATTAAAGGATGTTAGAATTTGTTTATATTAATGCTTAAATATGTACAGAATTGAGATTTCCACTCTGCAGCGGAGGAAGTTTCATGTACAAAGTTGATTAACACACCTGGGTAGGTGCTGTTTATTTTGAGCAAAGCACTGGCGTTATTGCCATATATCACGCAACAGCAAGCAATGGATTCCCGAAGTTACCTCTGCTTGAATTACCACGCCGTTTACTAGATTACTGACCGGTGGTCATTGACGTCACCTGCTAAACGTTCACGAAGATAATTTTATCTTTTTAATTGGAAATTACGTTGCCTATTAATGTCCAGGCGTGAGGTACGTAAAAAGTGCTGCTGTGCTCCCGCAGATATGAGCAATTAAACGACACACACGCACACACACACACTCACCCACACAGGCACTGAACGTATGCAACATGGGGCGATGGCCGGACAGCTAATTCCGAAACCAACCACTTGATTGTATCCAATGGATTCTATTGTTTGACGTTTCAGGTCACAATTGTCACCCAGCTGACAAAGGTGCTGCCTACAGCTGACCCAGGTACCCATGGTGAGCTGAAATCAGACAACTCATAACAAAACCCTCTGTGTCGACAACGTAATGACGGTCGTAGATGGAGTTCACTTTGTAACAGTTTTTTTCATTTAAACATACCGGAGCACCGAAGCACTAGTTTCAGATATGTGTTGCATCAAAATATAGCTGCACGAATAATAAACAGCTTTAACGAAGTCTGTAAAGTGCGAGGTGTGGTACTAGCGTAAGTGAAGCTGTCAGGACGGGTTGTGAGTCGTGCTTGGGTAGCTCAGTTGGTAGAAGAAAAGCCTGCCAAAGGCAAAGGTCTCGGTTTCGAGACCCACTCATAAGCTGCTAGGGATTTTCATATCAGTACGCACACCGCTGCAGAGGGAAGTATTCGTTCCGCGAAGAATGGCGGGATCTTCTTGTCAGATTACATGCATCAAACGGTTGTTTGTTATTTAACAGTGTTGTGTGGCTTTCGTAGAACGCCTGCATGAAACCGTTTTTTGTTTTTTAACAATGTTGTGTGGCTTCTGTACTGTTTATTTGGAGAGTGACGGTTTAGACTTAGCTCTGATACGTCCACATTTCTTACTACGTCACTGATGTTTGCACCAATATTGTGTGCATTATTTTTCCATTCAATTATTTAATCACTTGTTTCTGTCAATAATCTGATATTCCTATCCACTGGTTCTGACCAGATAATATTACAGTAATGCATTTTTAAATGCAGTCCAAGTGTGGTTCTCTGTGCGCTTTGGAAATGAAAATGTGGATTAATTTTTCAACACATGAAATATCATTGTTTGAAAGCATGTCCTGTTGCTGTCATCGTTTATTAATTTTTAAATTGTACACGATATGGACTGGTTAATATTTTAGCTTTGAGTGATATGGCCCATTCTACGAATAGCGAAGAAAGTAGAAGTGGACCATATGTTATCACATAAACTTTTAAAGATCACTGTTTGTTCTCTTATATGTCTACTTACCCATTCAGTCTCATAGAATGCAGTGGAAATCGCGTATTTCCTCAACTATTGTAATCTAGCAGCTTTTTCCGGAAGGCGTATCTGCGAGAATGGCAGGCAACCTAAAAACTGAAAAATAATGCCATAAAAATTATGCCAAGACAGATACTTTCTTTGATGCAGGCTCAAGTACTGTCACAATTACTAGGAGAAAATGTATCAGTAAAAATAGCAACGTGCTAAACTAAGCTTCCTAAATCTGATAACTTATCAGGTATTACGTCTAAGCAAAAAGGTAGTAAGATGAAGTTACGCTACAGAATTTTGCGACTTACATAACAATTATATGTTTCCAAATATTAAAGAGAATCACGAAGGATTGTTCCAATGAACGCTTTAGGTGTCTGAATAGGTAATAAGTTATGTTATATCTCTTGCTAAATGGAAAAATTTCTTTGGAAATCTCACAATTACTGAGAACACTTTCTTTAAAGCGTATACACTACCAATTGACAAACATTATATATTTTCATAAATTTTGACAAACATTACATACTTTAATAATTTGTACAAACACATCGTAAAAACGAAGCAGACCTACAAAAATTTTCTCTCTCTATAATTGTGTACAGTACAATATAGTTTAGATTTTAGCCTCTTCAAGGTATCCACCCTTTGTCCCCAGAGCAGCTGCACAAACTCTTGGATCTCTGGAGATAATACTGTAGTATTCGTACAGGTAATTCAGTCCAGCACATCTGTAAATTAGTTCATAGACCGTCAACATTAAATGAGCGAAGTTTTCTAATCTCCCTGTGAAGTACATCACATAAGAGTTCAATGGGATTTGAGACATTTGACTGACTTAGCCAAATCATATTCTTCAATCAACCACATTTCTGTTTCTAATAACATAGTCACTGCACAATTCAGAAGCATGTTTGAGATCGTCCTCCTGCTGCAAATCAAAACCACGACAAAAACTCCAATAACTCTCTACCCAGATGCAACTTTACTGTTGATCAGTATCCTGTGATGTACTTCCTGCTTTAACGCTCCTTTACTTCTCACTAGATTACCCGCTGTACCAGCTGTAAAACATCCTCGCAACATAACCGATCCTCCTCCACGCTTCACCGTTTGCGTTATACGATGACTCTTCATATGATCTCCACGAAGTTGACGAACAAACATTAAACGATGGCTTCCATATACTTCAATCTTAGATTAGTCCGTCGTTCTACATCTACATCTACATTGATACTCCGCAAGCCACCCAACGGTGTGTGGCGGAGGGCACTTTACGTGCCACTGTCATTACCTCCCTTTCCTGTTCCAGTCGCGTGTGGTTCGCGGGAAGAACGACTGTCTGAAAGCCTCCGTGCGCGCTCTAATCTCTCTAATTTTACATTCGTGATCTCCTCGGGAGGTATAAGTAGGGGGAAGCAATATATTCGATACCTCATCCAGAACGCACCCTCTCGAAACCTGGCGAGCAAGCTACACCGCGATGCAGAGCGCCTCTCTTGCAGAGTCTGCCACTTGAGTTTATTAAACATCTCCGTAACGCTATCACGGTTACCAAATAACCCTGTGACGAAACGCGCCGCTCTTCTTTGGATCATCTCTATCTCCTCCGTCAGACCGATCTGGTACGGATCCCACACTGATGGGCAATACTCAAGTATAGGTCGAACGAGTGTTTTGTAAGCCACCTCCTTCGTTGATGGACTACATTTTCTAAGCACTCTCCCAATGAATCTCAACCTGGTACCCGCCTTACCAACAATTAATTTTATATGATCATTCCACTTCAAATCGTTCCGCACGCATACTCCCAGATATTTTACAGAAGTAACTGCTACCAGTGTTTGTTCCGCTATCATATAATCATACAATAAAGGATCCTTCTTTCTATGTATTCGCAATACATTACATTTGTCTATGTTAAGGGTCAGTTGCCACTCCCTGCACCAAGTGCCTATCCGCTGCAGATCTTCCTGCATTTCGCTACAATTTTCTAATGCTGCAACTTCTCTGTATACTACAGCATCATCCGCGAAAAGCCGCATGGAACTTCCGACACTATCTACTAAGTCATTTATATATATTGTGAAAAGCAATGGTCCCATAACACTCCCCGTTATTGGATGAATGTGCTTGCCGTATACTTCTGAGCGATCCTGCAGACCGAATAAACCGGAAGACCATTCTACTTATTAAGAAGAGCTCCCAGCCTAAGGGCACCATCAAGAGACTTCACCTGGTGGCGGCAGCAGCAACCAGGTTGTATGGTGTACCGAAGGTGCATAAACCTGGACCTCCGTCCTAGCGTTAGTAAAGTAGCCAAATACCTTGCTTCCGTCCTCAGCCCTTACGTTGGGAAATGTGAGCATCATTTCTCCAACTCAATTGATTTTATTCAACGGTTGCAGTCTTTATGCCTTGGAAAATCTGAGGGGTTGGGTTGGGTCGTTTGGGGGAAGAGACCAAACTGCGAGGTCATCGGTCTCATCGGATTAGGGAAGGAGGGGGAAGGAAGCCGGCCGTGCCCTTTCAAAGGAACCATCCGGGCATTTGCCTGGAGCGATTTAGGGAAATCACGGAAAACCTAAATCAGGATGGCCGGACGCGGGATTGAACCGTCGTCCTCCCGAATGTGAGTCCAGTGTGATAACCACTGCGCCACCTCACTCGGTAGAAAATCTGACCTTTTAGTTAGTTTTGATGTGGTTTCTCTTTTCACCCAGGTGCCTTTCGGAGAGCCCTTGTTGTTAATTGGTCAACTTTTGGATGATAAAACTACTGAGCTGTGTCTCCATGTGTTGACATCGACATATTTTTCATTTATTGACGAATATTTTGAACAAACAGACGGTGTGGGTATGGGGAGTCCTCTTTCCCCTGTTGGCGCCAATCGTTTTATGGAAGGTTTTGAAGATATTGCACTCACAACTTCTTCTCTTCAACCTACATGTTTTTTTTGGAGATTCGTGGATGATATTTTCATTGTTTCGCCAAATGGAATGGAAGCTCTTAGTCTACTTTTAGACGATTTTACTTGTCCTCATCCAAGCATCAAATTTTCAATGGAATTTGAAAAAGACTGGAAATTACCTTTTTTCGGTGTTCTAAGTCACAAAAAATAAAATGCTACCTTGGGACATGGCGTATACCATAAACCCACACATACAGGCCGGGTTCTTCAGTCTACGAGTTGTCATCCACCTCATCAGTGCATGGGAGTTCTAAATACCTTGGTCAAGAGAGCTTATGCCATATCCGATTTCGAAAATTTGACACAGGAACAGGATCATCTAAAGACTGTCTTCAAACTCAACGGATGTACCGATCATCAAATTAATCGTTCTTTTCAGTTTGGACCATCAAGTGAACCAGCACCGGGCGGGTAAATCAGTCGCTTCTTTACCCTATGCAGGAAGTTTTTCTTCAGAAATTTCCAGCGTTCTCGGGAAATACGATATTACAAGTGTTCTTTTGTGTTTGGCCTAGACTAGAGTCCTGTTTGGATTTGTTAAAGATGATTTGGGATTGAGAAAGCCTGGAGTTAATAAAATTCCCTGTAACTGTATAAACGCCTATATTGGACAGACTATTCGCACTGTTCATGACCGATGTCTGGAACATCAGCGGAACATACGTTTACTCCAGTCTGAAAAATCTGCCGTTGCCGAACATTGCCTCAGTGAAGGGCATAACATGTCATTTAAAGAGACGAAAACTATTGCTCCAGCTTCTCGTTACTGGGATTGTGTGTTCAAGGAATCTATCGACGTACGATTATATCATGACATTATTAATAGAGATAAAGGTTTTCCTTTAAGCAAGATATGGAACCCTATTTTATGTGACATAAAATAACAACAGTCTGGTTTTCGACCAGCCACATCTTAATTTGCGATTTATCACTTTCGCCAGCTTCCACTGCCGATGGCGTTGCAATTATTCACTTCGCAGGGAGCAGATCTGCTGCTTCTTGCGTAGGCGCAGTTTCCTGTACCCGGGGTATAAAGAAGCCGCCGTTTCTGTTTTTCACGCAGTTCCGGCTTGATTGTGTAATCAGCGATCGCACCTGAAGATGGCTGCCAGATGAATCGCCGAGATATCGTGTAGTGAAAACAATCGCGTCCGGCAGCATACCCATGAAGAGCATAAACGTGTAAGACGCCGGGAAAATCTACGGAATCACAACTTGGACTCGTTTTTACATTGGCGTGCCCATTGCAATCTTTTCATCTAATTTTTTGCGTAGTAATGGTTTTCTGGCCTTATTCACGAAGAGGGCGTTGCACTGTTGAGACAGAGATTGCAGTTGCTCGCATACTATTTACCTGCTCGCGGATTTCAGATGCGTTACAGGTCCTCTGTGTTTACTTTGAACGCTTATGAACTGATCATTCTGAATGAAAGATGGGGTCTTCTAGATCGCTAAACACTTGCTTTTGCTCCAGTTTGCTTGACCCGTTGAAATGTATACGCAACTGTTGGGCTACGACTGCTTTTGTTGCTATTGTCTTACTAGAACAGCCTTCCTGGTACAGAGCTAGATTTACGGCACGTTTTTCAGTTCCAGTCTCCTGCTCCGTCTCATTATGAAGTGGTATGTTATGAAC
Source organism: Schistocerca piceifrons (assembly GCF_021461385.2). Taxonomy (NCBI): domain Eukaryota; kingdom Metazoa; phylum Arthropoda; class Insecta; order Orthoptera; family Acrididae; genus Schistocerca; species Schistocerca piceifrons. The sequence continues at coordinate 796,626,468 of NC_060140.1, forward strand.
TTCACCAGAAACGCTAACACACTAATAAATACACACAGTGTAGTGTACACTAATGCGAGATGATTGCTACGCGGACAGCTGAAGGAATCAGGCCTGATCGAATGGAACCGTCACAGGCAAGCACACGTCACTGTTATGTATACTGATCAGCGCCCTTCTATGAAAGCAACCAGTCAAATACAAATATACAAGGGAGGCGCTCAGTCTTAACATACTTATTTTATCATCAGAACGGGGATGTGGTAGAATATTCAAAACTAAATCCATATTTTAACCACAAATACATGAGTGATCGAAAACTTTTAAATGTGTGTGTGTGTGTGTGTGTGTGTGTGTGTGTGTGTGTAAGGCTGTTAACACTGATACACTGATTATCCCATGTTGTCTTTTTCGTTTACGCTCTACGAATATTTCCACGCCATTTTGATTTACTTACATCGATAAGAGGAAAGTCTGGTCGGTAATAGTAACTTGACCTCCCATTTGTTGTGGTTTTCAGTTAGAAACTTTCGATGTAGTTCGACACTATTCGCCCTACGTCTTCATTACTGCATAAATACTGCAGTTTGTAATAGTCAAGCTTTCGCATCCCTCTACTAATTTTACCAACCTCTCGTCCCTCCACATCCAAACAGACGATACGTTACTTTTAATTTCTGTCCTTGCGCTATCATATATTTTTTCAAAATTTTCGTTGGTTTACTTCACAGCTTCCTGAATGTACAGGCGGAGTAACACTGTGAATAGGCTACAAGCATGTCCCACTATCTTCTCAACCAGTGGTTCTCTTTCATCTGAGTCGATTCTTATAACTGCAATCTGGTTTCCGTACAAGTTGTTGATAATCTTTCGCTGAGTATATTTTCCTTGTCACTTAAAGAATTTCAAGGCTCATATTCCTGTCAATGTTATCAAAAGGCTTGTATAAAGCTACCAACGTATGATTGTCCTTCTACAGTTCATATAATTAGATAAGTCATAGGGTCCGCATTGCATCACGGATTCGACAATTTTCCCAAAATTCAGTTGACTTTTCGCGAGTATATTTACTAAATAATACCCGTCAGTATTTTGTGACTATAAAAATTAAGGTCATGTTTCGGTAATTTTCACAGCTTTAAGCACCCACCTTCTTTGGAATTATCACATTCTACTTCAGATCTACGGGTATTTCGCGTGTCTCATATATCTTGCATTCCAGGAAGAATTTCTCTCTCGCACTTGGTTCTTCCAAGAATACCAATAATTCTAAAAAATTGTCGACTATTCAAATTCATTGTTTCGACATATGTCTTGCAGTTCTGCGCTAAATTTTACTCGCAGTATCATATCACCCATCTCAACTTCATGTAATTCTCCTACGCTTCTACAATATCGGCTTCAACTTCCCTTCACATGTAGCCCTTCTAAAATTCCTTCCACCTATCAGCATTCCCTTCTTTGTTTGATACTGGTTTGTCATCATAGTTCGATACATGAGTCTTATTGTTTGTGTAGCACTGAAGAACAGTAAATAAGCTTATATTGTTGGTTTGAAAACAATGTGTGCCCATTCCGTAATGTATCAAAATTATACTTCACTATTTGTTGCGGCTGCCAGAACCACCCTAGTCAAGTGAAACATAGCGTATTACATCCAAAAGATCAATAAGGTTTTCATTTGTTACCGAACCTCACGTAAATCATTACATTTTTAAGTAATGTGTTCTCTTAATGAATTCCTTAACCCTGAATATGATTTCATTTGGCTGTTTTCAGACATGGCTAAAGCTAGTGACTTCGATCCACGGAAAAAAGCCAGAATATCGACTCTTTTGTCGCAGTGTCAGTATAGTCAGTACAGCCAGCGAGATATTGCTCGTGGGAAATGAATTTCACAATCCACGATTCTAAATTCAAGTAACAAACTGAAAAATAATTGAAGTCCCGAAAAGCTGCGGAAAAAGGGTTATGCGGCCGCAAATGCATTTCTGCGCCTAAAAAATAAAAATAAAAAACAAAAGATGGACGGTAGTAGTAAACCGATTCGGAGAATTAACACCATGTTGGCGGATGCTAGAGTGCCTGATATACGAGTACTCTGCAACAAAGATTCAACGAAATAGGTCTGCGATGACGCCGTCCTGCCGAAAAGAGAAACTTATCTCAGTGAAGAAACAAAAACTACTAGAATTCTCCAAAAAGGACACAAACTGGACTGTGAATGACTGTAATAAGGTAAATTTACTACAATATTCTAATCCTTCTCAATGACACGAGAGACTTCGAATGTGACATTGATGTCAATTAAGGTTTGCTTCTCTGAAGAAACAACGGTCCAAATTCTGCAAGACAAAACGGATTTTGTGACGCCCAGAAACCAAGAAAAACTCTAAGAAAATTTCATAGTTTAACGAGTCAAACATCTTTTATCAGTTAAGGGTTGATTTGTAATAAGCAGCAAAGCAAACGGACACTTTTATATTGTGAAAGAAACGATGTGCCAAAATCAGTACAGGTCATTACCGGAAACGACTAGTGCTCCTTCCGCAATCCAGAATTTCTAGCACGGGATGAAGAGGGACTTTACAAAGTGAGATATACCTACAAACAAGTTCAGGCTGCTGGAAAAACTTGACAGAGCATAGCACAAGATATCAGAATTGGAGAATATACCGGAGAAATGTATTATGAGTATTCCTAGTAGAATTAAACATTTCATCGTTGCAAAAGGAGAATATATCAAATTCTTAAAACTCTTTTCATCTCCGTGATTTTCGGTAAACTTTTATCTTTCGAACTTTTTTCCTTACTTTAAAATAGTTCACTACTTTCACAAAAATGTAATATTAGTCATACATAAAATTTTAAATACACAAGAAAATAGCAGAATAACGTTGCATAATAATTTAGTGCGTCTAATATTGGATACCCCACTGAAGAAGAGATTTTATTTACTCTTTATAATTCTCTATAATCTTCCTATTCGTGGTGTCTTTTGCTATATTCATGCAAGGTTCTATACTTTTGCCTTCCTACTGTAGCCATTCCTTCTTTTCCAGGTTGCTCTTCCACACATCTGTCTTTTAATTTAGATGTCTGAATTCCTTTTGCCTGCTTCACGTATTGTTTTTTTTTTTTTCAATTTTCTTCTCTTTCACTTACATTCGTTATCTCGTGCGCTACTCAGGGTTTCGGGGACGGTAAATGGGCGGGGGGAGGTGGGGGGGGGGGAGGATATAGGGCGTCACTTGTTGCTAATAATTGATTTCGTTCAAAATTGCATTTTTTCACAAAAATAAATAGGCAGTGATGAAGCAAAACTAGCACTGTATAATTGTAAGAGGTACAGTGGCGATCGAATGTGCAGAGGCTTACCCCAGTTCACTGCTATTAGAGCTACGTCATCATAATGTGCCTATGAGTAGCACACAAAGGATTGCACTATAATCTACGAGTAAAATCAAAGATTGAAACAACGTTTCCTAACTTTGGCAGTATATGCTTCAGTTTATTAATGTTAACATTGTGAAATCTCAGAATGATCAAATGAATATGTGTCTCTAAATATATGATTTTAAGAAAAAGTAAGTCGTGATAAATAAAGAAGCTGGAAAGCTAAGAACAGTTCAGAATGTGCAAATGTATGTCACAATGAAAAGTAGTAAGTCACGACTTGATTAGAGCTATATTTTTATTCAAAATCTGAATTACATACTGTACTGAAAAGATGTTTGATAAAAAGAAAACCTTATATCTTTGACACCAGTAAGGACCTGTATTAGTTTTAAAGTTATTTACTGAAAACCAAATTGTGAATGAAAATTGCTTTATTCGTAATAGATTAAATGTCATCTGTATTTGTTATAGAAAGGTCTAATTACAACAATCAGCTACACTGGTGAAATAAAACAGCTATACCATGTTTCAAGACTTTAATGTAAATAACAGTCATTACAATGATAACAGTCATTACAATGATAACAGTCATTACAATGATACGTAAAGAGGCTGCTGAGAGGTCAATTCTACTGTTTGTTTTATCCGGCAGAAATCATTACCAGGCTTTTGTAAACGGTGAAGGTAGGTGTAAAGCACGTGCGCACACACAATGTAAGTGCTTTTTTTCATATTAACGATCTAATAAACGGTGCAGACCAGAAAGGTTAATTACTCACCGCCCCACGTAACCTTTCTCAAATTTTTCACTTTTAGTTCGCAGTTCACAACCAAAAACATCATGTCATCGTTGCACATCCGCCACTGGAATAATTTTAAAGCTTACTATGTGGCTCTATCATATATAAAATTTTCCGCTGTTTTCTGCTCGCATTGCTGTACGCAAATTAGTTTCATGTCTCGTAAACGAGGAGCTACAAATGCTGGAGATGTGTTTTGTACTAAATCCCACCTGGCGGCTTCGATTTTCGATTCTTCGCCCTCAGACTATGTGCAAAATCACAGATTCGTACAGACAGGGATATTACAAATCCAGTGAACGGATCTTGACCATCGAACTATAGGACTATCGGATGATAAGGTCAGCATAGTTTTTAATCTGTAGCCTCCAGCCATACCAGTAAAAATGTGCTCATATGGCGGGGATCGTATAACGTGGTCTTTGGGATTTACTGTTAAAGATATTACTTTATTGAAAATATAAATGTGAAGACATCGGATTACCAGACGTCAAGTTATAATTAAATATCTGTGCACATAACCGCGTAACAACTTCAATAATCATTCACACAATCATGCACGTACATTAAAATACTATTTACGAATCAATCAAAATAGCTGCTCACACAGATAAAAGGCAGCAGAATATCAAGTAGGTAAAAAGACGAGGGCTGGTACGAATCCTTGGGTAACAGTAGAGATACCGAATTTAAGTGATGAAAGGAGAAAATATAAAACTGCAGTAATTAAAGCAGGCAAAAAGGAATAGAAATGTCTCAAAAATGAGATCGACAGCAAATTGCTAATCAGGGATAGTAAACTGGCTAAGGAGGGATATCCAGAGGACAAATGTAATAATGGTGAGGCATATATCACTAGGGGTGAGATAGATGCAGCCTACAGGAAAATTAAAGAGACCTTTGGAGAAAAGAGAATTTTTTGTATGAATATTAAGAGCTCAGATGGAAAACCAGTTCTAAGCAAAGGAGGAAAAGCACAAAGGTGGAAGGAGTATACAGAGGCTATAAACGGGCGATGCACTTGAGAGTAATTTTATAGAAATGGGAGGGGACGTAGATGAAGATGAAATGGGATATATGATACTGCGTGAAAAATTCGACACAGTACTCAAAGACCTAAGTCGAAACAACGCCCCAGGAGTAGACAGCATTCCACTAGAACTACTGATAGTCTTCACAGAGTCATCCCTGACAAATCTCTACCATCTGGCGAGCAAGATGTATGAGACGGACTTCAAGAAGAATATAATAATTCCAATCCCAAAGAAAGTGGGTGTTGACAGATGTGAAAATTACATAGCTATCATTTTAATATGTCACGGCTGCAAAATACTTACACGAATTCTTTACAGAGGAATGGAAAAACTGGTAGAAGCCGACCTCGGGGAAGATGAATTAGCATTCCGTAGAAATGGTGGAACACGTGACACCAAACAGACCCTACGACTTATCTTAGAAGGAAGATTAAGGAAAGGCAGAGCTACGTTTCTAGCATTTGTAGACTTAGAGAAAGCTTTTGACAGTGTTGACTGGAATACTCTCTTTCAAATACTGAAGGAGGGAGGAATCAAAAAGAGGGAGCGAAACGCTAGTTGCAATTTGTACAGAAACCAAGTGGCAGTTATAAGAGTCGAGGGGCCTGAAAGGGAAGCAGTGGCTGGCAAGGAAGTGAGACAGAGTTGTAGCCTATTCCCGATGTTATTCAATCTGTATATTGAGCATGTAATAAGGGAAACAATAGAAAAATCTGGAGTAGGTTAATGGAGAGGAAATAAAAACTTTGATGTTTGCCGACGACAATGTAATTCTGTCAGAGACAGCAAAGAACCTGGACGAGCAGCAGAACGGAATGGACAGTGTCTCGAAAGGGAGATAAGATGAACATCAACAAAAGCAAACGCAGGATAATGGAATGTAGTCGAATTAAATCAGTTGATGGTGAGGGAATTAAATTAGTAAATGAGACACTTGAAGTAATAGATCAGTTTTGCTATTCGGGGAGCAACGTAACTAATGATGGTCGAAGGAGAGAGAATATAAAATGTTGACTGGCAATGGCAAGGAAATCGTTTCTGAAGAAGAGAAATTGATTAGCATAGAGTTGAGATTAAAGTGGCAGGATGTCTTTTGTGAAATACTTGTATGGGGTGTAGCTTTGTGTGGAAGTGAAACGTAGACGATAAATAGTTGAGACAAGAAGTTCAAAAATGGTTCAAATGCCTCTGAGCACTGTGGGACTTAACATCCGAGGCCATCAGTCCCCTAGAAATTAGAACTACTTAAACCTAACTAACCTACGGACATCACATAAATCCATGCCCGAGGCAGGATTCGAACCTGCGACCGTAGCGGTCGCGTGGGTCCAGATTGAAGCTCCTACAACCGCTCGGCCACACCGGCCGGCTAGACAAGCAGTAAATAGAAGCTTTCGAAATGTGGTCCTACAGAAAAATGCTGAAGATTAGATGGGTAGATCACGTAACTAATGAGGAAGTATTGAATAGAATTGGGGAGAAGAGGAATTTGTGGCACAACTTGACTACAAGAAGGGATTTGTTGGTAGAACATGTTCTGAGGCATCAAGGGATCACCAATTTAGTATTGGAGGGCAGCGTGGATAGTAAAAATCGTATAGGGAGACAAAGAGATGACTACACTAAGCAGATACAGAAGAATATAGGTTGCAGTTGTTACTTTGAGATGAAGAAGCTTGCAAAGGATAGAGTAAGGTGCACAGCTACATCATACCAATCTCTGGACTGAAGACCACAACGACAAGAACACAGATAAAACGGTGCATTTACTGAAGTGAATGATTTATTGTAAGGGCTGAAACGGCACGCTCGAGTTTCTTTACAGAGTGCGAGTATAATAAGGTTATGAGGCAAAATTATCTGTAATGAAAGATTGTGGAAACAATTGAGAAAATGGATCAATTGTTTACACTGGTTTTAATTCAATATTCTCGGAATGTGAACGCAAAGTGTTAGTGAGAAACTGCACTTCACAAGTAATTATCACTTGGTTGGATTGTTGGTACGACATGGCTACACAGTGGCAACTAAATAATTTCCCATATCCTTTCTAATTCCTTTTAGAACCATGTTACGTTAAGTGCTACATAGTGACACATTTCTTCTTGCTGTATCCTCATATGATGCCACGTTATAAATATTCTTCCGTATGCGTTTCGTTAAAAATCATAGAAAATTCACAGTTACACACAGAACACATGCCATTGCCAAAACGAACCGCACTGCCACAAATTACTACTACGGTGGCGACAATCTGGAGCGAAAGTTGTCACCGTTCGAATGATGGAGCGACACTAGCGCCCGAAGCAATGAGAAAGCAGTCACATGCGTCGTAAGGATAACATTTATTTTCATAATTTTTTACTAGTTAACGGGATAATTGTCACATTTTTGTGTTCCATGAATTAGTAAGTTTCCAAGAGACATGAATTATCGTGAAGAAATAACCGAATCACACTGCTCCAATGACGTAAGCTACAACTCATTAATGTTTCTGAGCACTATGGGACTCAACTGCTGAGGTCAGTAGTCCCCTATAACTTAGAACTAGTTAAACCTTACTAACCTAAGGACATCACAAACATCCATGCCCGAGGCAGGATTCGAACCTGCGACCGTAGCGGTCTTGCGGTTCCAGACTGCAGCGCCTTTAACCGCTTTGCCACATCGGCCGGCTAACTCATTAATGAAGGAGTACTTTAGAATATGTCTATATTTGCTCCTTATTCCTCTGAAAGTAAGAGAATATGAACACATTTCATGCACGAGAAGCATTTATTTCTATTATTGTTCCTTGTTATTATCAAAGACACTTCCTTGACACTTAAATATTTTAGTGGAAACAGATGATTCGTCATATCTTACACTTCTCTCGACTTTCTAATGGACGAAAATTTTTGTAAATGTAATTACTTTAGTTTCAAAAGCGAAGGCGTTGAAGAATCTTGCCGTTTGTAACTTAGATTTAGCAACAGTTGTGAAATAAGTGTCTCCATCGTTGGGAAAAAGTTTTATTGCTTTCGACGACTTACCATCTCTGTGTAGTTTTCCCTTAGACTACAGTTGTGGTGGCTTATTTGATACGTTAAATGATGTAAGTATTACATTCCATATAGGTTCCCATTTTAAGTAGCCCAAAACATTATCAGATTACTGTTTACTATTGCATCTTGCTCATTATTTCTGTCGAGTGCATACAACACCGATTTTGCTGAAAGTGTGACGAACAATACAAAGCTTTGTTAAAGGTCAAATCGTCTGGTGTTCACTAGCAATTGTTTGTTATTAAAGAAAAACGACATTATTCAGTTTATATCTGAATGTTACAAGGGAACCGTAAATAAATTGTCCTATAACGCACCGTTTCGTAATTGCCACGGTCCTTGGGAAAGTGCATAATTAGAAATGTGGTGTAATGTTTGGTTATTGTCGAGTTTTATGGCAGTACATATTCATCATATCGTCAAAACTATGTCACAAATTAATATAAACGTTTGTGCGTTTGTGTTCGCACTCATCCGATACCATACTCAGAAGTGTCACTTGTAGATCACTTGGGGCGCTGCTATCGCTGGAGATAACATAAACGAGAGGGATTGTCGCTATTGTTATATTAGACCGTGCTACTACCAACCAGGTATAAAAAGAAGGGAGATGCCCCTATAAATCCTATAGATTTACGCTGTACGTTGTTTTGAAGGAAGAGTGGGTGAGGATTGCCGCCATTTTAAGTAGCCCAAAACAATATCAGACTGCTGTTTACTATTGATTCTTGCTCATTATCTCTGTCGTTTGCATGCAACAACTATTTTGATTACTAAAAGTTACAGTGCTCGCTTGAATACCATCGTGTCAGGACGGAAATTCAGAAACCTTTACTATTCTTGAATGCGTATTTGCTGTATTAAAACGACTTATTTGTCCTCGGTAATGAAAATTGTTTTTGTTGATGCATTTCAAATAACGAAGAAGACAAAGACGTGAAGTGAAGAAGATGCTTTCGTAATGCATTTTACTTCACTTTTACTATCTTTGTATATTTAGCAAAGTTCGCACCCGTGGTCTAGGGATAGCGTCCTTGATTTGTAATCAAAACGTCCTCAGTCCCTGATTGGAAACGCGCCACTGTTTAAATTTTGATTAATAATCAGCACTGTCGGTCGATGACTTCCGGCATAAGAAGTCATCCTCATTCTGCCATCGGCTTTGTCAAAGAGGTCGGAGATGTGGTCAGAGGTTCAGGGCATACTCTTGTCCTAGGAGTGGGAAACTACCCCTAAAGGCGGAAGAATCACCAATGATCAACAGCATGAGGATGCAGAAGGCAATGGAAACAAATCAACACGCAAAGAAATGGGATACGGAAGTGCTAGGGAATGACGAGATAAGCTAGAAGTTCTCTAAGGCTATAGAAACAGTAACAAGGAATAGCTCAGTAGGCAGTACAATTGAAGAGGAATGGACATTTCAAAGAAAGGCCATCACGGAAGTTGGAATGAAAAACAGAGGTAGAAAGAAAGTAACTGCAAAGAAACCATGGGTAGCAGAAGAAATATTTCAACTGATCGTTGAAAGGAGGAAGTACAAAAATGTTCCGGGAAACTCAGGATCACAGAAATACAAGTCACTGACGAATGAAATAAATACGAAGTGCAGAGAAGATAAGAAGAAATGGCTGGATGAAAAAGAAGAAATGATTGTCGGAAGGACCGAATCATCATACAGGAAAGTCAAAACAACCTTCGGTGTCATTAAAAGCAAGGTGGTAATATTCATAGTGCAACGGGAATTCCATTGTTAAATACAGAGGAGAGAGGGCATAGGTGGAAAGAATACATTGGAAACCTCTGTGAGAGGGAAGATTTGTCTGATGTAATAGGAGAAGAAAGGGGAGTCGACTTAGAAGAGGTAGAGGATCCAGTATTAGAATCAGAATTTAAAAGAGCTTTGGAGCGGTTACGATCAAATAAGGCAGAAGGGATAGATAACATTCCTTCACAATTTCGAAAACCATTTGTGGATGTGGTAACAAAACGATTATTCAACCTGGTGTGTAGAATGTGTAGCAAGATCTGACAAGAGCAAGAATTATCGCACAATCAGCTTGACAGCTCATGCATCCAAGTTGCTGACAAGAATAATCCACGGAAGAATTGAACAGAAAATTGGGGATGTGCTAGATGACGATCAGTTCAGCTTTAGAAAAGGCAAAGGCACCAGACAGGCAATTGTGACATTGCGGTTGACAATGGAAGCAAGACTAAACGAAAATCAAGACACGTTTATAGGCTCTGTCGACCTGGAAAAAGCGTTCGACAATGTAAAATGGTGCAAGATGTCCGAAATTTTAAGAAAAATAGTGGTAAGCTATACGGAGATACAGGTAATATACAATACTTACAGGAGCGAAGAGGGAAAAATAAGAGTGGATGACCAAAATCGAAGCGCATGGATTATAAAGGGTGTAAGACAAGGATTTAGTCTTTCGCCCCTACTGTTCAATCTGTAGATCGAAGAAGCAATGATGGAAGTAAAAGAAAGGTTCGGGAAAGAATTAAAATTCAGGGTGCAAGGATATCAATGATACGATTCGCTGATGACACTGCTGTCCTGAGTGAATGTGAAGAAGAAATACATGATCTGCTGAATGGAATGAACAATCTAGTCAGTACCGAATATGGACTAAGAGTAAATTGAAGAAAGACGAATGTAATGAGACGTAGTAGAAATCAGAAAAGCGAGAAACTTAACATCAGGACTGATGGTCACGAAGTAGGTGAAGTTAAATAATTCTGCTATCTAGAAAGGAAGGGAGCACGGGGGACATCAAAAGGAGACCAACACTGACTATTCCTAGCCAAGGAAAGTCTACTAGTACCAAACATAGGTTCCAATTTGAGGAAGAAATTTCTGAGAAAGTACCTCTGAGGTACAGCATTGTGTGGTAGTGAAACATGGACAGTGGAAGAACCGGAACAGAAGAGAATCGAAGCGTTTGAGCTGTGGTGATGCAGACGAAAGATGAAAATTAGTTGGACTGATAAGGTAAGAAATGACGAGGTTCTGCGCAGAATCGGAGAGCAAAGGAATATATGGAAAACACTCATAAGCAGAAGGGACAAGATGATAGGTCAACTGTTGAGATATCTGGAAATTACTTCAATGTTACTAGAGAGAGCTGCAGAAGGCAAAAGCTGTAGAGGCAGACAAAGATTGCAATACATCCAGCAAAAATTGATGACGTAGGTTGCAAGTGCCACTCCGAGATAAAGAAATTGGCACCGGAGAGGAATTCGTGGCGGGCCCTGTCAAACCAGTCAGTAGGCTGACGAATTCCCCCGCCCCCCCCCCCCCCCCACCCCACCAAAAAAAAAAAAATCGATAGCAAATGAAGCTGGATCTCTGAAACTAATGCTTTTTTATGATTAGTACTACTTCTTGTTAGTCACGTTTTCAGCTATCAACTCGTATGCCCAACATTTTTGATGTTCATGTTTGCAAAAAGCTTGCCTATGTGTTCTTTGCTAGCCCATTAACAAGTGCAATGAGAAATCAAGCAATTCATGGTGTCATATCGTGTGCCTGACAAGAAAGTGAACGATTATTGAAATATTCAAGAAACGGAACTGCATAGTGTATACGTCCAAGCAGAATAGAGTCCTTGTTTTATTATATTGTCAGTTGATTATTTCCAGTGTATTTTACACATCTTCTCACTTTGAAACCTTACTTATGATGTGTCATTCAGTGTGTGGCCAATAATAGCAATTTACAGGATAAAAAATGTGACATAATTTTTAAACATGTTCCAGCATTGTGGAATGCTATTTACATATTGTTAAGGGAATGGTCTCAAATGCTTAAGATTCCAACCAAATGGATACTTTGGTTTAATACATATGTGATTAATTTTTTGAGCAATTACTTTCTAACCTGTGTAAGATGTGTACCTATCTTTTCAACTGTAGTTTCTATTCCCGGAATATTTCTCGCCAGTGAATGTGTCATTTTTTCAGTACTAACCAAACACAGCCCAACTTCAATGTGCATCTACTTTGACCATATGCTTGATTTTATTTTTGGAGATGATTTTGAGGTTTTCAAACTATGTGAGCCTGTACCATGCTTTGCTCTATGCCAGTAGTTAGTTAGTTACTTAGTTAGTTAATTTCATGTTGCATATATTACGAGGGCAGTTCAATAAGTAATGCAACACATTTTTTTTCTGAAACAGGGGTTGTTTTATTCAGCATTGAAATACACCAGGTTATTCCCCAATCTTTTAGCTACACAACACTATTTTTCAACGTAATCTCCATTCAATGCTACGGCCTTACGCCACCTTGAAATGAGGGCCTGTATGCCTGCACGGTACCATTCCACTGGTCGATGTCGGAGCCAACGTCGTACTGCATCAGTAACTTCTTCATCATCCGCGTAGTGCCTCCCACGGATTGCGTCCGTCATTGGGCCAAACATATGGAAATCCGACGGTGCGAGATCGGGGCTGTAGGGTGCATGAGGAAGAACAGTCCACCGAAGTTTTGTGAGCTCCTCTCTGGTGCGAAGACTTGTGTGAGGTCTTGCGTTGTCATGAAGAAGGAGAAGTTCGTTCAGATTTTTGTGCCTACGAACACGCTGAAGTCGTTTCTTCAATTTCTGAAGAGTAGCACAATACACTTCAGAGTTGATCGTTTGACCATGGGGAAGGACATCGAACAGAATAACCCCTTCAGCGTCCCAGAAGACTGTAACCATGTCTTTACCGGCTGAGGGTATGGCTTTAAACTTTTTCTTGGTAGGCGAGTGGGTGTGGCGCCACTCCATTGATTGCCGTTTTGTTTCAGGTTCGAAGTGATAAACCCATGTTTCATCGCCTGTAACAATCTTTGACAAGAAATTGTCACCCTCAGCCACATGACAAGCAAGCAATTCCGCACAGATGATTCTCCTTTGCTCTTTATGGTGTTCGGCTAGACAACGAGGGACCCAGCGGGAACAAACCTTTGAATATCCCAACTGGTGAACAATTGTGACAGCACTACCAACAAAGATGTCAAGTTGAGCACTGAGTTGTTTGATGGTGATCCATCGATCATCTCGAACGAGTGTGTTCGCACGCTCCGCCATTGCAGGAGTCACAGCTGTGCACGGCCGGCCCGCATGCGGGAGATCGGACAGTCTTGCTTGACCTTGCGGCGATGATGACACACGCTTTGCCCAACGACTCACCGTGCTTTTGTCCACTTCCAGATCACCGTAGACATTCTGCAAGCGCCTATGAATATCTGAGATGCCCTGGTTTTCCGCCAAAAGAAACTCGATCACTGCCCGTTGTTTGCAACGCACATCCGTTACAGACGCCATTTTAACAGCTCCGTACAGCGCTGCCACCTGTCGGAAGTCAATGAAACTATACGAGACGAAGCGGGAATGTTTGAAAATATTCCACAAGAAATTTCCGGTTTTTTCAACCAAAATTGGCCGAGAAAAAAAATGTGTTGCATTACTTACTGAACTGCCCTCGTATTTGCACGATAAATCATTATGGTGTGAAACTAGTCGTTATATATTTACATATTTTTTTTGTAATTATGCCTCCCTGCTGATCATTTATTAGTTTTTTCGTTTTTTGATTAAAGGCATAAAGATGTTAGTCAGTAACTCTTATCCATCACTATTTGCACATTACAGCAATAGGTAATCTTCCTTGGAATAGGAGCAGTTGTCAAAGAGAAATTTTTTCAGTTTAGTTTCAAATTTGGCTTTACTGTCTGTCAGGTAGTTTACGAAAATGACTTAGTGGTCAAGACCTTAGGTTGTAGCATTGTGGACTCATGTATGTGCTGCAGACAACCTTAATGTGTATTAATGAATGTCATTTTTTTCTTCTGGTATTGTAATTATGTAGAACAATGTCCCTTTTGAAGTGTAGTGTATTATTTACAACAAGCTTCATGAGGGAATAACTATACTTTGAAACGGATAGATTGCTAGTTGCATCCCTGGCATCAGGCAGGCACGACAAGAAGTGTGTTCACGTAAGTTTTCAGCCAAAACTTTCTTCAGAAAGGAAACAAAGCACACACAAATTCATACAACCATACACACAAAAAACACTTATAGGCAGAGGAATTTAGGACATGACATGCTGCCCCAACAATCAGCGCGGTTTAGCCGTATTTTGTGCGGGGACGACACCGTTGATACAGTGCGGCTCGGACGTCAGAGCGTTTTCGATTTGGGATGCAATGATAAACACAGGAAAGAAGAGAAAGAACGGGTACTAAGTAAAGTAAGGCAAACATAAAGTCATTGACAGAAATGAAACAAATACGATAAAAGTAAACGGTGCAACCATAATTCATGAGTACAAAAGATAATATTGCTTGAACGACTACATCCTACATGGCATTTTTGGTGAAACAATTACCTCTCAACACAATCAAAGCAACCCAGCACGTTCGAAACTAGACACGGGCACGTCAGAGTGACGCTACGGGAATGTATCACCGCAGTGAACCGTTGAGGTATGAATGCGGTGAGCCTAATGTTTTGGGCTACTTAATATGGAAGACGTTGGCTTCAAGTTTGTGACGTAATGGAAACCCCCTTCTTTTTTTACCTCCATGGCTACTACTATCATAGTTTTTACGATAAAGAAAGTCTCTGCCTAACTAATGTAGCTCTCATACAGATAAAATAACTGTTTCATACGCTTCGTTTTCTTTAACACACATTCTCCTTTCACGTACAGCAAATTTTTGAAATAATTGGTTACACAAATAGTATTATTCACAAACACTAATGCGCTCAGACAGAAATTACAATTTTTATGCAAACTGTTTCTTATGTTACTAAAAGATGGCGTTACTGGTTAGGTCTACGGTTACAGAAGAGTGGCGCATACTTCGGAATGTGCATGTCGTATTATGTATTCAGGTTAATAAACTTACAAATGAAAATTGTTTTTGTGCTTTTATGTTCCGTAAGAGATTTAGTTCAAGTAAATGTTATTGTCTTCATATAACTGTGTCGTTACAATCGCTCAAGGAAAAAGAGCCTTTTAATTCAAATTTGCTTCTTGGTGGCATCATATGCTAAAACGGCACCTCTTCAGTATGGACAGCCTACGATTGTGGAAGTTGTCTCTGCGCCAATGCGTAAAAAGCGGTATTACAGATCAGTGAGGCCTTCAACATAAGTTTGGCCGCCAGGTCTATGTTCTGCTAGTGGAGGTACACCATTCAGGAAATAAAACTCTCGACACCCACGCAATCTCTCGCCGATACCATTTGGTCTCGCTTCGTTCGCGAAAATTGGCGCGTGGTGCTGTTATCTCTGTTACCTGCATCTTCCGATCTCCGTCACCTTGACGTCAAATGTGCACCGAGTAGTCACAGGAGAGATCCCGTAGGGTCGCGAGAGGATGCACACGGCTACCTCGATTGCCGAAAGCATTCGCGTTCGCGGTCTTCTCTGTAAGCCAACTGCTCACCACACGCCGATGCTACTTTAGCAGGAGTTGTGTCGCATGCTAAATCTGTAATGTCTGCATCACATGTCATTCATCTTTATGGTTCTACATACACAAAAAGTAGCTTACTTTGTGCGTCTCTGTTACTTTTTTGTGGCATTTCCCTTTTCATAATTCTACTAACACTTCCTGGCTGAAACACTTCCTGTAGATTAAGTTCTTCTCTGCTGTGACGGTCAAGCAGCGAGGAAGATCTTTTAGACAATCTATTATTTATCTGAAGATAGTGGAAAGAATTTACATTTAGGGCAACAGGTCCGATAATCGCCATCAATAGTATTCCAGCAATTAATGTTGCCGTATTTGCCAACATCAGTAGCTTAGAACTAGATATCCCCGGAGCAGCGAAACAACTTCGTAAAAGTAAGTCTTCCGGTACAGACTGTATACCATCTAGATTCCTTTCAGAGTATGCAGATGTAATGGCTCCATACTTAACAATAACATACAATTTCCCTCTCGACGAAAGATCCGTGCCACAAGACTAGAATGTTTCAAAGGTCACACCAGTATTCAGGAAAGTTAGGCGTAGTAGGAGGAACCCACTAAATTACATGACCACATCATTAGCGCAGATATGTAGCAGGAACTTGGAACAAATATTGTGTTCGAACATTATGAACACTTCGAAGATAACGGTCTATTGACACACAGCCAACACAGATTATGAAAACATCGTTCTCATGTAACACAAGCACCTCCTTACACACAAAATGGACTGAGTGCTATTGAGAGGGAATCTCTAATTGATTCCGTACTTCTAGATTATCAGAAGGCTTCTCACACTGTACCACACAAGCGTTTATTAGTAAAATTGCATGCTTATGGAATATCGTCTCAGTTATGCGACTGGATAGGTTTTTTTTTCCTGTCAGAGAGGTCACAGTTGGTAGTAACT
Source organism: Schistocerca piceifrons (assembly GCF_021461385.2). Taxonomy (NCBI): domain Eukaryota; kingdom Metazoa; phylum Arthropoda; class Insecta; order Orthoptera; family Acrididae; genus Schistocerca; species Schistocerca piceifrons. The sequence goes on from NC_060140.1 coordinate 796,643,115, forward strand.
GATGGAAAGTAAAACAGAAGTGATTTACGGCGTCCCCCACGGACGTGTTACAGGTCGTCTGCTGTTCCTTATCGATATAAACTGTTTAGGAGACAATCTGAACAGTCGTCTTAGGTTGTTTGCAGATGATGCTGTCGTTTATTGTATAGTAAAGTCATCAGAAGATCAAAACAAATTGTAAAATGATTTACACAAGATATCTGCGTAGGGCGAAAATTGATCCTAAATAATGAAAAGCATGAGGTCATTCTCATGAGTGTTAAAAGGAACCCGTTTAACTACGGTCACACCATAAATTACTAAAATCTAAAGGCAGTAAATTTAATTAAATAACTACCAATTAAAATTACAAACAATTTAAGTTGGAAATAACACATAGAAAATGTTGTGGGGAAGACAAAGCAAACACTTCGTTTTATTAGCAGAACACTGAAAATGTGCAAAAGATCTACTGAAGAAAATGTCTGTACTACACTTGTTCGTCCTCTTTTGGGCTAGTGCTGCGCGGTGTGGGTTCTTTACCAAATAGGATTAACGTAGTGCATCGAAAAAGTTCAAAGAAGAGCAGCACCTTTTATATTATCGAGAAATAGGTTAGAGAGTGTCACTGACATGCTACAGGAGTTGGATTGGTCATTAAAACAAAGCCGTTTTTCGTTGTAGTGAATCTTCTCATGAAATTTCTGACACCAACTTTCTACGAGAAAATATTTTGTTGAAGGCGACCTACGTACGGAGAAACGGTCATCATCAGAAAACAAGGGCAATCAGAGCTCGCACGAAAAGATATAGGTGTTCGTTTTTCCGGGCGCAGTTCGAAAGTGGAATAATAGAGAATTATTGTGAAGGTGGTTCGACGAACCCTCTGTCAGGCACTTAAGTTTGATTTGCAGAGTCTCCATGTCGATCCATGCAGACGTGATACCACTGAGACGAACTTCAATTAACACTCGCACACTGAGTTGTGACTCAATGATGGGTCACTTATAAACTGCACAAGGTTATATATCAAAAAATAAGCAAGACTAGTCACAGATGCACCTACTATTTTTCCTTACCTCCATTTTACTATCCTATTGCAATTAACATCCCGTCTTACGCAACTATTTGAATTACTTCTTTTATCTCATCGCTTGATCACTACTTCATTTGTAGAGCTAGCACGCAAACAAATTAGTACTACTGTAGTCGGTGTTGATTTTGTTTGGTATCTTGGCTACGATATTGTATTCACTATGCTCTTCATAATACCCCGCTCGCATTCCTAATTTTCTATTGCTTATTATGCATTCCCCCCCCCCCCCCCCCATGAACCATTGACCTTGCCGTTGGTGGGGAGGCAACCGTGCCTCAACGATACAGATAGCGGTACCGTAGGTGCAATCACAACGGAGGGGTATCTGTTGAGAGGCCAGACAAACGTATGGTTCCTGAAGAGGGGCAGCAGCCTTTTCAGTAGTTGCAGGGGCAACAGTCTGGATGATTGACTGATCTGGCCTTGTAACACTAACCAAAACGGCCTTGCTGTGCTGGTACTGCGAACGGCTGAAAGCGAGGGGAAACTACAGTCGTAATTTTTCCCGAGGGCATGCAGCTTTACTGTATGGATAAATGATGATGGCGTCCTCTTGGGTAAAATGTTCCGGAGGTAAAATAGTCCCCCATTCGGATCTCCGGGCGGGGACTACTCGAGAGGACGTCGTTATCAGGAGAAAGAAAACTGGCGTTCTACGGATCGGAGCGTGGAATGTCAGATCCCTTAATCGGGCGGTAGGTTAGAAAATTTAAAAAGGGAAATGGATAGGTTAAAGTTAGATATAATGGGAATTAGCGAAGTTCGGTGGCAGGAGGAACAAGACTTTTGGTCAGGTGAATACAGGGTTATAAATACAAAATCAAATAGGGGTAATGCAGGAGTAGGTTTAATAATGAATAAAAAAAATAGGAGTTCGGGTAAGGTACTACAAACAACATAGTGAACGCATTATTGTGGCCAAGATAGACACGAAGCCCATGCCTACGCCAATAGTACAAGTCTATATGCCAACTAGCTCTGCAGATGACGAAGAAATTGAAGAAATGTATGATGAGATAAAAGAAATTATTCAGATAGAGAGAGGAGACGAAAATTTAATAGTCATGGGTGACTGGATCTCGATAGTAGGAAAAGGAAGAGAAGGAAACGTAGTAGGTGAATAAGGATTGCGGGGAAGAAATGAAAGACGAAGCCGCCTTGTAGAAGTTTGCACAGAGCACAACTTAATCACAGCTAACACTTGGTTCAAGAAACATAAAAGAAGGTTGTATACATGGAAGAACCCTGGAGATACCGACAGGTTTCAGATAGATTATATAATGGTAAGACAGAGATTTAGGAACCAGGTTTTAAATTGTAAGACATTTCCAGGGGCAGATGTGGACTCTGACCACAATCTATTGGTTATGACCTGTAGATTAAAACCGAAGAAACTGCAAAAAGGTGGGAATTTAAGGAGATGGGACCTGAATAAACTGACTAAACCAGAAGTTGTACAGAGATTCAGGGAGAACATAAGGGAACAATTGACAAGAATGGGGGAAAGAAATACAGTAGAAGAAGAATGGGTAGCTTTGAGGGATGAAGTAGTGAAGGCAGCAGAGGATCAAGTAGGTAAAAAGACGAGGGCTAGTAGAAATCCTTGGGTGACAGAAGAAATACTGAATTTAATTGATGAAAGGAGAAAATATAAAAATGCAGTAAATGAAGCAGGCAAAAAGGAATACAAACGTCTCAAAAATGAGATCGACAGAAAGTGCAAAATGGCTAAGCAGGCATTGCTAGAGGACAAATGTAAGGAAGTACAGGCTTATCTCACTAGGGGTAAGATAGATACTGCCTACAGGAAAATTAAAGAGACCTTTGGAGAAAAGAGAACCACTTGTATGAATATCAAGAGCTCAGATGGAAACCCTGTTCTAAGAATAGATGGAAAGCTGAAAGGAGTATATAGAGGATCTATACAAGGACAATATTATTGAAATGGAAGAGGATGAAGATGAAGAAGAAATGGGAGGTATGATACTGCGTGAAGAGTTTGACGGAGCACTGAAAGACCTGAGTCGAATCAAGGCCCCGGGAGTTGACAACATTCTATTAGAACTACTGATGGCCTTGGGAGAGCCAGTCATGACCAAACTCTACCATCTGGTGAGCAAGATGTATGAGACAGGCGAAATACCCTCAGACTTCAAGAAGAGTATAATAATTCCAATCCGAAGGAAAGCAGGCGTTGACAGATATGAAAATTACCGAACTATCAGCTTAATAAGTCATAGCTGCAAAATATTATCGCGAATTCCTTACAGACGAGTGGAAAAACTGGTAGAAGCTGGCCTCGGGGAAGATCAGTTTGGATTCCGTAGAAATGTTGGAACACGTGAGGCAGTACTGACTTTACGACTTACCTTAGAAGAAAGATTAAGGAAAGGCAAACCTACGTTTCTAGCATTTGTAGACTGAGAGAAAGCTTTTGACAATGTTGACTGGAATGCTCTCTTTCAAATTCTGAAGGTGGCAGGGGTAAACCACAGGGAGCGAAAGGCTATTTACAATTTGTACAGAAAGCAGATGGCAGTTATAAGAGTCGAGGGACACGAAAGGGAAGCAGTGGTTGGGAAGGGAGTGAGACAGGGTTGTAGCCTCTCCCAGATGTTAGTCAGTCTGTATATTGAGCAAGCAGTGAAGGAAACAAAAGAAAAATTCGGAGTAGGTGTAATAAAAACTTTGAGGTTCGCCGATGACATTGTAATTCTGTCAGAGACAGCAAAGGACTTGGAAGAGCAGTTTAATGGAATGGACAGTGTCTTGAAAGGCGGATATAAGATGAACATCAACAAAAGCAAAACGAGGATAATGGAATGTAGTCGAATTATGTCGGGTGATGCTGAGGAAATTAGTTTAGGAAATGAGACACGTAAAGTAGTAAAGGAGTTTTGTTATTTGGGGAGCAAAATAACTGATGATGTTCGAAGTAGAGAGGACATAAAATGTAGACTGGCAATGGCAAGGAAAGCGTTTCTGAAGAACAGAAATTTGTTAATATCGGAGATAGATCTAAGTGTCAGGAAGTCGTTTCTGAAAGTATTTGTGTGGAGTGTAGCTTTTTATGGAAGTGAAACATGGACGATAAATAGTTCGGACAAAAAGTGAATAGAAGCTTTCGAAATGTGGTGCTATAGAAGAATGCTGAAGATTAGATGGGTAGCTCACATAACTAATGAGGAGGTATTGATTAGAATTGGGGAGAGGAGGAGTTTGTGGCACAACTTGACAAGAAGAAGGGACCGGTTGGTAGGACATGTTCTTAGGCATCAAGGGATCACAAATTTAGCATTTGAGGGCAGCGTGGAGGGTAAAAATCGTAGAGGGAGACCAAGAGATGACTACACTAAGCAGATTCAGAAGGATGTGGGTTACAGTAAGCACTGGGAATGAAGAAGCTTGCACAGGATAGAGTAGCACTGAGAGCTGCATCAAACCAGTCTCAGAACTGAAGACCACAACAACAACAAGAACAAAAGTCTTCGTTTTCCTTACTGCCTTCATATCTAACTGCAACGTATAAACTTCTGCTTTCAACTTCTCTAATCCATCATCTGATTAAGGGGTCTAATATTTTCACTTAGACTGGTAGAATGCCGGTTTTATTTTTGTTGATGACACTATTCTCCTGAATACAGCTACCATTAGTACGAAATATCTTACCAAAGAAGAGTCCCGTCATGAGTAAAAAGTACAGTAGAGATGCATGTCCTCGGGAACTATAGTGTCTATAGGCCTCCTTCGCTTTCAGCTGTTCGGAATATCGACATATGAAGGCTATGTTGGCTAATGTTACAGGGCGTATGTAAGATCGCCTTAATTTTTCTGTTGTTGTAAATAATTCACCTTGACTTTACTGGGTCAAAGATGAATGAGTGTACTGCATGAGTAGTGGATAAGATCGTTGACTCTGTATTTAGTCGTATCTGTGGTCGACTTGTTAGTCAGTTGTACAGCGCTGGAGCATTCTTATGTACAGTAGCGAGTAGTTGAGGTTTTCAGAGAAAGAGACCTTTTTTCTGTGAATCTGAAAAAAAACTATCTGGAATACTTCATCATGGAGATTAAAACTGATGTATAATACTTTATCGTTCTTCATATTGATGGAGAGGATTTTGGAAGAATTTTAAATGTAAGAAGGCATCCACAAGAATGAAATGTTTTTGTCAGAACTGTGGATTGAAGGAATTCTTTGATCGTCAGATAACTAATAACTTTAATGAGTAGTGTTAATTTGATCTCTTGTTTTTCATTAAGTCACAAATAACTCCGTTGGTTGAAATGTTTGTAGTTTTTGTACTGGGAGAATTTTGTAATTGTTATAGTCTTCTTATGCTGTGTAGTCAATAATGACAGTTTGATTTCTCAAGAACAGTTTTCTTTAGACCAAAACCCATATATAGACAAAATATATATAGAGACACTACAAGTCATCAAAACTTGGCTCAGTAGCCTGCAAGTACTGATAAGAGCAGCGCCATACGTCACACTTCCTGCTGATAATCACACGCCGACTGGGCGCGGCAGGAAGTAACGGGCTTGATAAGCAAGATGGCGACCGGAAAAGACCCTTTTGCCAGCGGATCGCGCTTTGTTAAAACTATAGCGCGATCCTCCGAGCTCTAGCGGCAGCCAGGCGAACTACGTACCCACTGGCGCTCTATGTAGCTGCAGCAGCTGAGTCAACACAGTCTATATATATTTTGTCGTGTTTGCGTGGCACCTTACGCCACACGAAGTCGCAGATGGTTCCTGGCAAGTAAAACGAAAGAAATTAGTAGTGAGTAATTTATTATCCTTTAGCTCCTCCATGAGCTGATTTGCTTTCGAGAACGTCAGTGCTCCAGACGCAAAAAGAGCTTGCTGAACAAGAGGTACGTCAATTTTATTTTGGGCCAGGTCTCACCTTGCATTCTTGAGAAAACAGAGTGTGATCAGGATTGTCAGGTGTCGTGCGAGCTAGTACAATAGTTTTCAGTGAACAGTGTTGATAATGTCAAGCAGTTATTTTCTTCCTAGGAAAGCAGTAATTTATTTCTGTGGATACTTCAAGTCAAACATTGTACTGCATACCACGCAGCGTTCATAGTGTACTTCAGTACTGAGTTTTAATTATACAGTTTTCTTTGTGCATAGAATTAGTTTCTTTTGGCATTTAATTAGATTCATTTTCTTTACTGTAAATTTTACATTTTATTAAATTTAAAGTTTTACCTCACTACATTACTAACTTGCGCAACACAAGGTCAACCAACAGTCTGGTTTGCTTAGCAACTAAATACGTTCTCTTCAGTACACGTTCCTTGAAGAGAGAATCTTTGATATCAATATATTCAATTTTCTCTCATACTGACAGCCTTTTATAGAAAGATTACAGTTACAGGACCTGATCAGTCAATTTTAGAGACAGTTTTCCCTCCAAATTCGGCATGACGTGCTACTCCTCTTCAAGAACCACATGTTTGTCTGCTCTCCCTACAGACACCCTTCCGATGTGGTTGCACCTATTGTGCCGCTATCTGTATCGTTAAGGCACGCAAGCCGCCAATTGCAACAAGCTACATGTTTCAGTGGGGGTGGGGAGACACGGTGAATACCGTAATGGGGGCACAACACTGATGATATTACACAGTACAAAGTCCAGACTGGTAAGTCATGTACAGAAAAATTATGTTTGAGTCTAAGATATGAAGCTAATGGAAATATCATGTATAACACCAAAAATAAAAATTATGGTGGGAATGAGTTTCAGGAAGATTATCCTATCTATGAAGCGACTATAGTCTGAAGTGATAGTCTTCACACATGATACAGATATCAAATGTTATGGGGAAAGGTGAATGGGAGCGTTGGAGAACGTAATTTCTGTAGAAACGGTAGACTGCGAATACGCCTGAAGTACAGCTGCGGCCGTTCCGCAATTTGATGAGACTGGTACTTCAAGGGACAGAGAGCCACGACCAAAACCGCTTTATCTAAGAACTAATACTCATCTTTAATGATAGCGCAGGATATAAACGAATTAACGTCATACAACGACGCTATGGAACGTTAAAAATACGTTATATCCATACTGAAATACGTAAATCTTCCTCTATAAGTCGTAAAGCCTGCACTACGCGAGATGAGTTGATGCGCACTTGCTTTTTACGAGCCAAAAGCCTTCATGAAAGAAGCTTTTTACTGATAACCTTCTTCATATTTTTGACAAAATTAGATGAAAATTGTTTATTTCTCATTGATTACACAAATTCGTGACAAGATTGTTTCGGCATAAGTGTTGCTTTTGACATTACATTCATAAATTATTTTACTTTACGTCCATATAATAGTACTACGAGATTTTATCTTGTATTTTAATTATCTGCAGTTAGAGTGACATCCGTAAATAATCTGGGAGCGTTATTTCTTTTATGAACAACGTTGTTAACATCGGTCATGTAATTACTTTCTACAGAAGAATAATAGTGAAAATTCTTGTCATATTTTGGCAGTTGTAAAATAACGAATCGTTCCAATGATGTTTGATGTTTACAAGTGGATTATATAGATTATATACTGGTTGGACGGAGGTGTTTTTGCCAGATATATTATGCATTGTGCAGGCGTACTATCTTAATGCTGTCTACTGTTTTTTGTCTATCGTGTTGTTACTATCCCTTTTCCTTTTTCTATTATGTTCATAAAATTTATCTAGAGCGGCTAGATAAAATTTTCTGAACAGCAATACTCTCCTCAATGTACGCTCCTAAACATCGTTTTTCCTTCCAATCTCATGTTTTCTCTGTATATTATATGAAATGTATTTTGTAAAAGAAGTCTATTAATTGTGTTGTAACTTTCGCGCACTGACTCCTGTTTGTTACAGTAATGTTTAAAACTGTCATTGCAATACCTCATTTACTCTTCAGCTGTCTGTCTTTCGGTTACTTCCTGCAAGATGGCGCGAATCTGTTTTCGTGTCCACCTCATGGATGCCTCTGCGTGTTAACCGTTGACGGTAGCGGATGTATTATGCCGCTCTTGGTCCTAAGCGATCTTACTGTTTTCATTATAGTCCATGGAGTATTTTATCTGGTTGACAATATATGTTATACTTTTACATTTCAGTTTTTATTCCGATGACATTTCCGTTTGATGAGAACACTTTTGCTCAGACGCTTTAAGCCATAGTTCGATTACATGTAAGTACATTCAATTTTTACGTAATACATGGAAGTAATCCTACTGAGTGACTATTATTTCAGTTCATGTCATTATATTTTTAGATATTCCATGTAACTTTTTATTCCGATGAAGATTGCCCCAATACAATCGAAACCGTGGTCAATTGACAAAATATTGTGCAACCGAAGTAGCTGTATATACGTCCTGTAATTAAATAGCGTACGGTTGCTGGATCACAGCCAATCAAATGCTTAAAATTTTAATGAAGAATTAAATAAAATGAGGAAAAACCGTGACTGAATCTAACATTTGGGCTACATCTGCAAATAATAGCCGCGATTTTAAGTTTTTCTTCTCAGTTCACTGCAGAATTGCTGCTCGAAAGTACAACCTTTCGAGGAACCTAGTAGAGCGTAGAGATTATGTATATTATACACAGAGAAATCATAATGTACTGCAAAAGGTAGGTGTTCTGCATGTTCTGGAGTAAGAAAGTATGTGACGGACAATACTTCCCTCACGACAAGTGTGACCGTCAAGAGTGATATTGGAGTGTTTTTAAAACTATGAAGCGTATGTTGTGTTACTGAAGGATATGTCAGCTTCCAGAGACATTGCCTGCAATCCCTCATAGATCAGAGGACACCGAGTATACTATGTTCCGTAAAGGGTACAGTATGCCACGAGTGCCTGCTGCCGTCGAAATTTGATATCAGCACAGAAGCACAAAGGAGACCTCGTCGCGCCAACACGGAGGAGGAATGCCCGTTATAACTCTTGAAGTGGTGTCCGAGGTATTTAATTCAGTTTTGTCGTGATTCGCAGAAACGGTATTAATGCTGTAACACTGGCACTTCTCACAAACATGAGAGGAGGTTCGGCGTATACATACATGAAGGATGTTTCAGATGACAAACTATCCTATTGTATCGTTTACAGGACGTATGAAAGCGTCGTGGGTGTAGAAGCTCGTGTAATAATGCCTGGATGCAGTCTCAGAGTAGATTACCTGTACCTTGCTGTACGCGGTACGGGTCATTCATCTGTTATGGATATTCTGCGAAGAGTAAATCCAGGAATAGAACAGAGAATACGATGTAAGGTCGGATGGTATCAGTTGTTATTAGCACTGAAGGAACAAATGAGACATAGAACACTATTGGCATGTCTGACTCACAGTTCCACCTCACTTGTATATTTGCTAAATTCCGATACCTTTATTTGCACAAACTCTACAGATATATGGACACAAATAAAAGAGCAGATAGTATTCCGCAGAAGAAATTATGATAGATTCATCACTACGTAAGAACCAACTGCTCCGATTGTCATGTGCTTCTAGGAAAACTGAAGAGTCGAGTAAAACACAGCTACAATCAAGGAAAGAAAATGTCAGTTCTGAACAGATCTCCGATAAAGATCTAAAACAAGAAATCGAAACCAAGATAACGAAGAGCTGTAAAACAGTGAAATACCCATTCAAGAAACCTCCCAAGCAAAGCTCTAGTTGCAAATCTTCAACAGTTTTAGCTATAGTATAAAAAGTTAAGTTTTTGATGATGTTTTAAAAAGTAACATGTTTTAAGAGTATTTTATTAAAAACGCCAAAGACACGTAAAATATTGGAAGATAATATTTTCATTAACGTGTATAGGATTCCTGGTGCTGTTGTTTCGTATATGTGGGTCTCACCATCATTTGTTTCTATTTTTCAGTTGTTCTATCCCCCTGAATGTGTTTCTATTTACTTCATAATTTAAGAATTTAAGTGATTTATAAATGTGAATATTCTGGCTAAAGATTTTTCAGGTTTTTTTTGTTGTAACTGGATCAGTTTCTTTTAGCTTGTGATGATTTCTACACATTTAACTTGCGTGTGACGAAAATTTCTACTTATAAATTTTCTCTGGTTTGAATAAGCCTACAACACTTTTATATGTTGACGAATGTTTGAATGTGAAAGAAATTGAAAAATTCTTGAAAGAGTGTGATTACTGACACTGCCATGGGTCGAGGTGTCCTGGGTGCGTTTTTTGGATTTTCTCTGTTCAAAATCTGTGTCTTTCTTCTGTCAATCATTTCATCTGATCTTTAACGACGAGCAAATCATCGAAGTGGTGTCAAATAGAAAACCTCGCAGTAGGTGGTCGAAGGCCAAAGAACCTCATACGGTGTCTGCTGGATAATAGAACCACGCGATAATTTCTTACTTTTCCGTGATATTTATTCTGTTATGAGACTATTTTGAAAGTTACATATGTGTACTTTTTTTGTTTTAGTGCCTGCTTATGACTGTTAACTGATATTACATCAATGTGTCATTCGACTAATGTTTTAATGTGGCATCTGGGTAAGAGACTTGAAACATGGAACACAAACGGGATCTACTGAAGAAGTAAAAACGTTAATACGATACATAAACAGCTTAGCGCAACAGAATACATAATGCTATCGACATAAATAATTGATCGTTAAAGTTCAACCCATGATGTCATACAATACGTATACCTCTGCGTGAAACGAACACACACTCTCAACTAGTGAAGAAATACTTAATCATTAAGGCCCATCAGAAACATCAACGAATAAAACCACTGTATTACGCTACCTACGAAGTAAAACTGAATTACGCTTAAAGTGTATAAATTCTGGATACCTGTCCTAACTGCGTGAAACAGTACCCTGCCTTTTGTGATCCTACTTCATCATGAATGACGCTCATAACATTTTTGTGGATGAAGTGGATAATTTACCACGTAATAAACATCTTGCTTGTAAAAAATCCACTGAGACAGCAGGTGGAAAGAAGAAGAGAAGCGTTCAGTCTTTACAGAAAGTGGAGAAACGTCGTCCAGACCGCATGTGGGAAACATTAGAACAAAGGCGTTCAACGACGAAGGGAATTCTCACAGCAGAAATAAAATTTATAATGGTATATTTCATAATAACTGTATATTCTGAAATTATTTATGTAGCTAAATAATGTAAATAGAGAAAACCCAAAGTGATACCTAAACCAAAACCGCAAATTATGTGTAATAATGAAACATGTCTCCAGAGTTTCCACTCTACAGACTCATGTAAGACACACGTGTTTAGAATAAAAAATCAGTTACAGTGCAAATGTTCAGTGGGTACTCACGAGGAAACTAATACGCCGTTGCCCCTCCGAACTTAGGTGCTATTGACACATGTGGGTGATGATGAGGTCTAATTTCCCCACAATACGTAAAATAAAAATTTTCGAGAGACTTTATTGAGTGAAAAAAAGAAATCCCTAAACACTCGAGAAGAGCTAAGATTTGCGTCGAGATAACACTTCCTTCAGACTTATTATCGTAAGTTTCTGAGACAAAGGACTAGTTAGGGCGCTCACTAATGCTGATGCGACGTTCAAGATCCCAAATTGCAAAGCAATTTACGTCACAAAATGGCAAACTTGAACATAATATTGCGTGTGGAAGACCCCTATAGTCATGGTCCCAGCGCCTGACAGTAACACGGATGAAGTAACACCACATGAACTTGGGGTCTATCAGAGGGAAGAATGAAGAGATCGCAGCCACTGACGTTGTACGTCTATTAACAAAGCATTTTTATATTTTGATCCTACTTTAAAATATTAAAACAATTTGGCATTGGCAAGCGTCAACATTAGGAATGAACAAGAGAATGTGCGACTGGTGACTTGGTTGAAGGCGGCATGGACTCAGAAGTAACATCACCAAGTCAATGGATTCTAAATTTTAATTCTATTAACATGCTGTTAAACTTTACTCAGATTATTCATCTGATAGGAGATTCCTAACTGTAACAGTAAGTTAACTCTCTGCTCCCAAACTAGCACCACAATCCAAGCGAAGTTTCACCAAACCTCCACGTACAAGTTGATAGCAACCCTTCTCCATTGCACCCCCGACACGAATGCCAGCTTTTGTTCAAATTCCGCCCGCTCTAACCCTGATATTTTTCATAAAAATTTAAGGACGTAATATCCATAAGTTATTAAAGGATATTATAATTTTAAATTTAAATTATTTTTTGCTGATCTGTAGCTATATTTTAGCGGATTATATAGTTTCGAAAGTATGTCCACCCACTTTTCCAACACTCCTATTTTAGATGCTAACTTGTCATTTTCTTTTCATGGTCTTCGACCAGACTTGGCATGGAATCCTAACACACACGAGGTTTAACACAGTGCTTTCTGTGAAATTACGGCAGGAAAGATGTCTCCATCTGTCGATAGATTCCACGTCATCCCCGTTGATTTAACATTCGATTTGCACGTAGCAAGTAATAGGAAACCAATATACATTTTAAGAGTAATATGGTCTAATTCTTCCCAGCGGTCACCATATCAACTACACTTTTCGACAGTCAGTATTAGTCGTTTCCACCACAGTGCTCTGAATAGCCGGCCAGGGTGGCCGAGCGGTTCTAGGCGCTACAGTCTGGAACCGCGCGCCCGCTACGGACGCAGGTTCGAATCCTGCCTCCGGCATCGATGTGTGTTTTGTCCTCAGGTTAGTTAGGTTTAAGTAGTTCTAAGTTCTAGGGGACTGATGACCTTAGAAGTTAAGTCCCATACTGCTCAGAGCCATTTGAACCATTTTGCTCTGAATTTTATCGTTCACAAGAATTTGAAAACATGATTTCGTATAACTTACTCTAGATGCAGCATATATTGTCGGACCAGGAGTCAGTCTGTGACAAGAGTCTAAGTTCCACATAACATTTTTATTTATTGGCTGAACCACTGGCAATGCCTGGACGCTGCTGTGTGCAGTATCAATGTCTGAACTCTCTTCTGATTAGGATGTAGGTCCCTGGTGTGTTTTTCTTCTTTAGAAATGAATTACTCACCATCAGATGCATTTACTAGTAATTTCACCCACTTGTCAGACAGAAGTCGTTTCGTCATGAACGCCACAAAGTAATTTCTGAATTTACATGAACCACGTCCACACCATGCAGTTGAAACATTACTAGTAGCGACAATTCTCTGACAATTTAAGCGTATTAATTGACACATTTAAATAATAAGCATGAGAAAACCTCCATTGTTACAGGGTGTTTCAAAAATGACCGGTATATTTGAAACGGCAATAAAAACTAAACGAGCAGCGATAGAAATACACCGTTTGTTGCAATATGCTTGGGACAACAGTACATTTTCAGGCAGACAAACTTTCGAAATTACAGTAGTTACAATTTTCAACAACAGATGGCGCTGCGGTCTGGGAAACTCTATAGTACGATATTTTCCACATATCCACCATGCGTAGCAATAATATGGCGTAGTCTCTGAATGAAACTACCCGAAACCTTTGACAACGTGTCTGGCGGAATGGCTTCACATGCAGATGAGATGTACTGCTTCAGCTGGTCAATTGTTTCTGGATTCTGGCGGTACACCTGGTCTTTCAAGTGTCCCCACAGAAAGAAGTCACAGGGGTTCATATCTGGCGAATAGGGAGGCCAATCCACGCCGCTTCCTGTATGTTTCGGATAGCCCAAAGCAATCACACGATCATCGAAATATTCATTCAGGAAATTAAAGACGTCGTGCGTGCGATGTGGCCGGGCACCACCTTGCATAAACCACGAGGTGTTCGCAGTGTCGTCTAAGGCAGTTTGCACCGCCACAAATTCACGAAGAATGTCCAGATAGCGTGATGCAGTAATCGTTTCGGATCTGAAAAATGGGCCAATGATTCCTTTGGAAGAAATGGCGGCCCAGACCAGTACTTTTTGAGGATGCAGGGACGATGGGACTGCAAAATGGGGCTTTTCGGTTCCCCATATGCGCCAGTTATGTTTATTGACGAAGCCGTCCAGGTAAAAATAAGCTTCTTCAGTAAACCAAATGCTGCCCACGTGCATATCGCCGTCATCAATCCTGTGCACTATATCGTTAGCGAATGTCTCTCGTGCAGCAATGGTAGCGGCGCTGAGGGGTTGCCGCGTTTGAATTTTGTATGGATAGAGGTGTAAACTCTGGCGCATGAGACGATACGTGGACGTTGGCGTCATTTGGACCGCAGCTGCAACACGGCGAACGGAAACCCGAGGCCGCTGTTGGATCACCTGCTGCTCTAGCTGCGCGTTGCCCTCTGTGGTTGCCGTACGTGGTCGCCCTACCTTTCCAGCACGTTCATCCGTCACGTTCCCAGTCCGTTGAAATTTTTCAAACAGATCCTTTATTGTATCGCTTTTCAGTCCTTTGGTTACATTAAACCTCCGTTGAAAACTTCGTCTTGTTGCAACAACACTGTGTTCTAGGCGGTGGAATTCCAACACCAGAAAAATCCTCTGTTCTAAGGAATAAACCATGTTGTCTACAGCACACTTGCACGTTGTGAACAGCACACGCTTACAGCAGAAAGACGACGTACAGAATGGCGCACCCACAGACTGCGTTGTCTTCTATATCTTTCACATCACTTGCAGCGCCATCTGTTGTTGAAAATTGTAACTACTGTAATTTCGAAAGTTTGTCCGCCTGAAAATGCACTGTTGTCCCAAGCATATTGCAACAAACGGTGTATTTCTATCGCTGCTCGTTTAGTTTTTATTGCCGTTTCAAATATACCGGTCATTTTTGAAACACCCTGTATAAACAAATTATTATTCATGGAGATAAGATACTTAAAAAATAATTATAGTACCATTATTTGATTTGTATTTTGGAACTCCCATGTCGTAAAGACTCATGGGAAACAAGTGTGATAAATTAAACTATAGAAGAACGAGAATATATTTTTTTTTCATTTCAGCCTTAAATTATGTACAGGGTATAGAAGAACGAAGTCATTAAGTTCCGAACGCTGTCTTTTAAATATAAACCGCCGTGGAAGGAAAAACTACGTTCCGACTCATACTGACACGACTAAAAGCAGGGTTGAATTCCGCTCACTCACTCTATCTGCGCAAACTCCGAAACCTTTCACTCGACACCCGGATGAGATCCTGACACACTGCTAGAGTGACATTATCTTTCACTATAAGTCTAAAGTGACTACCTGTGGCTATACTGGCCCAAAATACAAACTTCGGTACAATGGCTAGTTCGTTTACTTTATTCCGCGAGGAGATCGAGTGGATACCATAACACACAAAATACTATTTCACTTTATTACAGATGAATTACTTAACTTTGGTGGAATCCATTTTCACAGGAATGTCATGACTATTCGTAATTGTCGCTGAACATTAACGTATCATTTGATACTGACAAGATACAAGACTCTTCACTCGAAGAGTTCTGAATAACTGAATGAACGCCCTGCTGGCCAAGTAGAAAGACGATGCTGTGGTCTTCATCTAGGAGCGCGGACTAGGGTTGAGCCGTACTATGGTCGGCCGTAAGTAAGGGAGCGACAGCCGCGGCGTATCGAAACTCCTCTGGGCGCGTCTACGCCTAACCAGCTACTATGTTCACTTATGGTTGCGTTGCGAGGCACCAACCTAGCTTTGGCACCTAGCTCTTCTAACGACATCACGATCTCAATGTAAATTGGACAGAAAGATGACTACATTATGATATAGACTCTGTTTATAATACATATTCAGGGAACAATACAATTTTTGTGCTGAAATTAAGTGAATCAGTCACTGCAGATACATTTCAATACTTTACTACGTTACAGCAGAGAACCCAACACGAAATGTTTCGGTCAAATCAATAGTTTGTGCGAGACTAGGACTCGAACACGGAACCTGCATAAGGGTTCAAGCCTGACACGTAGAGATAACTCTTTTAGACATGCCCATATGTTCATATTATCAGTAACATCCCAGCCTAACGTTAGGTGCCTCCTGCTAACCTTTTATCCTATCGGAGAATAGAGGTAGAGATTCCACGAGACTCAAACGCAATTTCGAATAAAACCCAGTGGGAGATGAATGACAACGAATATCGAAACGGGCGAGTCTGAAGAATATCGCGTGATAACGAATCTTAGAGCAACTGCACAGTCTTGGATAATTAAGCGTACGAAACGTTATGTCAGCAGTTTTCAGAGTTGTTCTGTGCTTTATTATGTATGTCGATCACGCTAAATGGTTCAAATGGCTCTGAGCACTATGGGACTTAACTGCTGTGGTGATCAGTCCCCTCGAACTTAGAACTCCTTAAACCTTACTAACCGAAGGTCATCACACACATACATGCCCAAGGCAGGTTTCGAATCTGCGACCGTAGCAGTCGCGCGGTTCCAGACTGTAGCGCCTAGAACCGCTCGGCCACTATGGCCGGCCACGCTAAATGACGAAGCACGACTCAAACTTAAAAGTTGTCGGTTTTTTAAATATTCAGCTTTGGGCATCGGTCATAAGGAGACGCACCAGGAGAATGATGGTGCCGGCCGGGGTGGCCGAGCGGTTCTAGGAGCTGCAGTCTGGAACCGCGCGACCGCTACGGTCGCAGGTTCGAATCTTGCCTCGGGCAAGGATGTGTGTGATGTCCTTAGGTTAGTTAGGTTTAAATAGTTCTAAGTTCTAGGCGACTGATGACCTCATAAGTTAAGTCCCTTAGTGCTCAGAGCAATTTGAATCAGAATGATGGTGTTATATTTTATGTGGCATATATACAGAAACACCAAAGAAACTGGTAGGCATGCATATTTAAATACTGAGATATGTAAACAAGCAGAATTCGGCGATGCGGTCGGCAACGCCTACATAAGACAACAAGTGTGCGGCGCAGTTGTTAGATCGTTTACTGCTGCTACAATGGCAGGTTATTGAGATTTAAGGGAATTTGAACGTGGTGTTGTAGTCGGCGCACGAGCTATGAGAGACAGCATTTCCCAGGTAGTGAAGAAGCGGGGATTTTCCCGTAAGATCATTTGACGAGTGTACCATGCATTTCAGCGACCCGGTAAAACATCAAATCTCAGACATTGCCGCCGCCGGATAAAGATTCTGCCAGAATGGGACCAACGACAACGGAAGAGAATCGTTAAACGTCACGGAAGTGCAACCGTTCCGTAAATTGCTACAGATTTCAATGCTGGGCCCTCAACAAGTGTCAGCGTACAAACTGTTCAACGAAACATCATCGATATGGGCTTTCGGTGCTCTGGGCCCATTCGTATACCCTTGACGACTGCACGACTCAAAGTTTTACGCCTCGCCTGGGCCCGTCAACACCGACATTGGACTGTTGACGACTGGAAACATGTTGCCTGGTTGGACGAGTCTCGTTTCAGAATGTATCGAGTGGATGGACGTGTACGGGTATGGAGACAACTTCATGAATCCATGGACCCCGCATGTCAGCAGGGGCAGTTCAAGCTGGTGGCGGCTCCTTAATGGTTTGGGGGCGTGTGGAGTTGGATTATTATGGGACCCCTCATAGGTCTAGATATGAGACAGATCACACGTCCGTAAGCATCCTGTCTGATCACCTCTATCCATTCATGTCCATTGTGCATTCCGACGGAGTGGGGCAATTCCAGCATTACAATGCGACACTTCACACGCCAAGGATTGCTACAGAATGGCTCCAGATTAAACAATTCCGCTGGCCACCTAACCCTTCAAACATCGCGTATGTCTGGTACGCATGCAACGTGCTGTTCAGAAGAGATCTCCACCCCGTCATAATCGTAGAGATTTATGGACAGTCCTGCAGAGTTCATGGTGCCAGGTCTCTCCAACACTGCTTCAGACATTAGTTGAGTCCATGCCACATCTTGTTGCGGCACTTCTGCGTGCATGCGGGGGCCCTACATGATTTTAGGCAGGTGTACCAGTTTTTTTGGCTCTACAGTGTAGATTCAAATTCAGGAGCAATTACACAGACCCCCAAAGCAAACACGTTACAGGGGTCCGTGGTGATTATATGGCTGACACAGCACGCTCTGTGATATTAACTATCCCCAGTAGGTAACATGTGTCATACAGTCTCCTTAAAACATTAGCCGATGAAGGACAAGTTTCAACAAATACTTGAGTGCTTGTGTGTGTGTATGTATGTATTAGTGTGTGTGTGTGTGTGTGTGTGTGTGTGTGTGTGTGTGTATGACATAGGTTTATGTTCTGTCGAACTGCTCGGTGGATGTAGTTCTGCGTTCAGTTGGCAGTGAAGATGCAGCCGCTTTGGACTGTGGTAGCAGCTGCACTCGGCTTCCTGGAAGCTCCTCCGAGTGTCTCGGCTCGAATAGCCCGACCCTCCACTACAGCAACCCGAGCACCACTCAGTCGCTCGTTCTAGGATCAGGGCGTTTGAACCTGAGATGAAGGACAGTGCGAAAGCGAAACTTGATTCCAAAACCGATGGTCGTGACAACGTCTGGGAGCGATTTTCATAACTGACTGATTGGGCGCCCGCTACATGGACTGTCGGAAGTTCTCTGTTCTCCTTACAGATCGACCATAGCACGACTAAATGTACACGTCTTCATATCAAGTCAAAGTGTAAGTCCTGAAGCATTGCCAGTTTCATTGTGAGGTACGGTAATTAAAAAGATGCTCAGAAATATGTGACAGAGATCTTCACCAATTTATTTTAATATTATATATCGGACTTCGCACTACATGCCAGTAGCTTGTAAACCTACGTTCAGTGAAAGACAAGCCGATGATACGTGCCCTGCATTATCCAGGCCATATGCGTGAATGCATATGGGTGTACAGCTGATATATGACCGATATATAAATGGAAAAAAATGTGTAACGTATCTACTACAGCGCACTTTGTTTATCAAAATTAGTCACTGAGAAATATAATACAGGTGACAAGTCTCTTATCTGAGAAGGAAAAATCTGGAGAATTTACTGACAACGACACTGATGAATCATTATTCAAATTGTTAGGAGTAAATCTCCAGCATTTTAATAAGATTACATTTGTCACTCACTGAGGCGATAATATAAGCCAGACACTGCACATTATGCTTACATTAACATGTTTTGAACACAGTCCTGATCCGCATTTTAGATGACGATTATTTGATAAATGAGATTGCAGTCGTTTATTCCACAACTGATGCTTCCAAAGTTCATTATTAAATCTGATGACGTAAATTTCTAACAGACAGTCTTGAAGCAAGAAACGGAGAGTAGGTGAAACAGCATGTTTAGGGTGCTACAGTCTGTAGTTAAGCAGTACGATAAAGTCGTGGAAATGCTTATGGAGAGAGGCGTCTCTGAAAATCTTACTGGCAGCGAAACTACACAGCAGAACATCTCGTTTCATTTTTAATGTCATTCAGAGGCTGAATAGGAATGCTGGAAGGCGATAAGTATGCAACAATTCAGTTTGTTTTGTTAAGGGTGTGAAACTTGGACGTTCATATTTTTCGGAGAGTTGTCTACTGATTCTGCTATTGAGTGCATACACAAACTCTGGGTCTGAGATATTATTATCGCAAGTGGCAGAGGGCGAACTGTTGTTGAGTGTAGTCGGAAGCAGTCTGGCGCGGGGACAAGCCGAGCGTCACGAGAAGTAGCTGTCTGCCGTGAACGTGCTTGTAGCCTCGTGGGAGACTTTGGTAATAATTGAGGATTTTTGGTAATTTGCCTTTCTGCTGCAAGTATTTCTTGCTTGCTTGCGCACTGCACGGATTTTGTCAGATTTGTGGATGCAGACATTGAGATTAACAATCGTATATTTGATGTGGGCAGAAACGTTTCCATTAAGTATAGACAGTGAGGAATTATAAAAGTTTTCAAACTGTTCAAGGAAAGAAAAGGTCTGAGTAAGGCTTGTCAATGTATGATTCGTCATTTTCATAATATACTTAAATTAAAATTTCTTGTTCGTTCCTCTCAGTTTTTACACAGTGTAAGACGTGTTACTTCTATTGTCTATTGTCAAACCACAATTTATGAAAGATGTTTATATTTTATTAATAGGATTAAGTAGGAATAATTAATATTTGTCATGTTGGAAATAATTGTGGTAGCACGGAATGTCTGCACCAAACTATTGTTGGCAGGAGAACCTCACATTGACATAATCTTAAAAAGGGCGGGAGAGACCACGTATGGATAAATTTTAAGATAAGAGCAGGAAAGACCGCGCATTGATACATTTTTTAATGGTAGCAGGGATTGTCTGCACCAGAAAGCATTTTTGGCGGGAGAGACCGCACTTCAGCGTTCGTAGGAAGTCAGTAGTAAGCGAGATGTGAAGCGAGTCGGAAGCGGATCTGAAGCGAGAGGTTGAAAGGAGCGGTGTGTATCCCAGCCACCAGCTATGATTTACAAGAGATTATAAACGGATGTGCAGAGACATCAGCTATTATCATAAGAGGAACTAATATTATTGAATTACTTTTTTGAGAAACTCAAGACTACTGAAGGTATGTTTGCGCAATCCTAGTTGTATGATTATTTTAAAAAGTAAGTCCTATTTGAACGTTTGTAAAATCATTTCATTCAGAATATAATTAATATTTGCCAACAATATTGCATTACTGATTATAATCCATCCCAAAAACCATCAACGTAAAACTTTGCAAAATTTTATTGTTGTCAAGAAAAAGTTTAACTATGAATTACGTAACTTCAGTCAAATTAATTAAACAATAACGTCAGCTTTGCTATTAAAGAATAAAGTTAGCTTTGGTAATAAATACAGCCACTTATTATGACAGCCCACCAGCAGCTAATAGATTATAGTAAAACAGAGTAAGTATATTCATGTCGCAGTTCGATTTAGCAGTCAGATGGTGATCCAGTAACAGTAAAAAAGGCAAGGAAAAGTTTTTGGTTGTTGCAGATAACGACTCAGGGCCACGACGACGACACATTTTATTTTTCGTCGAAATAATCAGAAAATCACTTTTAATAAGCAGTAATTAAATTTGTATGCGAAGTTTGAGAAAAGAATTAATTTCAAAGGGAAGATTTCATTTGTTATTATTAAGCAAGAGATAGAAATCCTAAGGGAAGGTTTCATAGGATATTGTAGAAGGGAAGATTGCGTAACAAAAAAGATATAGAGGAGACGGGAAGGTTTCAACAGCTTATTGCTTGTTTTGGCAATACAGTACAGCTGTCATATTATCAAAGTACGAGTGCCCGAACAGCACTGTCTCTGTCACATAGAGGAAAAACTGGAAATACGGACGTTGCACGGAATAGTAACGTTGGTGTGGTAGCCTTTTCGATTACTGAATATTCTGTGTCTGACTGAGATCAGACGTTATACTGTCAGTCAAATATGTGGTGAAATTTCAGTTCCTTATAACCTAGAACAACATAATAATGTGTCGGCATTGTCTTACTCTATTTTTGTGATATCTTTAAGTATTTATATACGTCCGTTGAGCGAATTACAGAGCGTTCAGCAGCCAAAACCATGAAGTCCCCTGTTTTAGTAGTGACTAGACTGTGGGCCGTACCGTACTCAACCTGCCGATTATGCTGACTTCAATTTAACTCGACTGGATAGCGGAGACGACGATGATCGGCTCGAGAGGTGACAACGTAACCGTAATCTCTTTGCCGTGCTACCTAATTTAGCGAGAAGAATTTTTTGTGTTCCACCCTAAAATGTGACTAGCGAAAGAAATTTCAGCGCGGCATGGAATACTATCTTGAGAAGACGAAGTGGACTTGATCCGAAACGAGTCGATTCATTGTAATTACGGTGGCAGGGAATAAATGGGACACGATTTTGTTCCTCTTAGTTATCTAATTTCTTGCGTGGTGTAAGGTAATGGAGACGGTACCGACAAATACAGTATAACTTTCTAATAAATGAAAAGCACCACTATGCTTTTGTTCTACAATATTACTTTTATTGTTAACCGGTTTTCGGCTTACAAGGCCATCTTCAGACATTTACTGAGTATTAAGTTAAATGTTAGCAGACAACATTGGAAGAGAAGTAACACATCTAGACTGAAGTAGAAACATACAGCAAGTAACATCTTTGCAATGAAAAAGTTAAAACAAAACTGTACATAAATAACAATGGACTAGACAGGAAAACCTTTAGCACAAAACAGGAGTAGTATGCCTACATAACAGTTTCTATTAATAAACAAAACTAATAAAATAAAATAAAATTAGTACTAGACAAGGCTGCATCAGGAGGTATGAAACATGGAGAGTGATACATAACAAATTAAAAAGAAGAGACAGTTATCAACGTAAATACAGAATACATAAGGAACTTAAGCAATATCAATAAGCAAACTGGTGCTTTTCATTTATTATGATGTTGTTCTACCAAGAACCGACGGAAGATTCTGTTAATATCATAAAACTTTCTAGTTCATCTTTACAACCGGGTCAAACTGCTCACGCGATACTTCGGCAGATATCATTTGTAGACGCTGAGTAAGTTCTATAGACGAGAAGTATAGAATGAAATTTATTGCGTATCGAAAATTATCTTCAGTGTAGACGTACAGCCAAATTTGCAACTACATAATTTTCGAGCAAACATAAATTTTCAGAACAGATAAAATGCACATTACATGTAAACAAACCTCTGAGCGCTGACATCATACATATAGCCATGCTAATTTCAATAACGAACCAAAACACGAACATTACAAATTGTGCAATATTGTTAAATTATTAATTAAATTATCATTTGGAACTTCATGTGCCCTCCGAAAACTTAGGAGACTGAGACACTGAAATGCTTCATAGTTTTTTTCTATCCCAAACAGAAAATAGCCAAATTTGAAGTGTGAAAATTGCGTCGTAATTTTGAATTAAAAAATATAGTTCATTCTCAAAACTGTTCGCACCAAAACGGTTTCTTATTTTTAAATCCTGGTAGGGAACTTAAAACAGATGTAGTCTATTCGTAGAAAGCACAAAACTTGCAAAATACCTGTTTTACAGTCAGAGTGGAAAACACGGCGAGGTCAAATTAAGTATACCACTATCAACAAAATATAAACATCATTTTCTCGCAAAGAATTGCCAGTAACTAAAAAATGGTTCAAATGGCTCTGAGCACTATGGGACTTAACATTTGAGGTCATCAGTCCCGTAGAACTTGCAAAATACCTGTTTTACAGTCAGAGTGGAAAACACGGCGAGGTCAAATTAAGTATACCACTATCAACAAAATATAAACATCATTTTCTCGCAAAGAATTGCCAGTAACTAAAAAATGGTTCAAATGGCTCTGAGCACTATGGGACTTAACATTTGAGGTCATCAGTCCCGTAGAACGTAGAACTACTTAAACTTAACTAACCTAAGTACATCACACACATCCATGCCCGAGGCAGGATTCGAACCTGCGACCGTAGCGGTCGCGCGGTTCCAGATTGAAGCGCCTAGAACCGCTCTGCCACACCGGCCACACCGGCCGGCTACCAGTAATCATTGTAAGCGCTATTCTCAACCTGTATCTTTCACATTTTTCTAGTTTTCCAAATGGCATTAATCTGCCGCAAAAGTGTGTGAACAAAATCAGCTTAAGAACTCCAGGTAGGATATGGAGGTTTCACGAGGTCTTTGACGCCTCGATGCAGACGACGCTCTTGGTTGTCAGGGATGGTAGGATGTGAGCGTGTTTTGAGAGTCGCTCTTAAAACCGTTGTCACCACTAATACACGTGAATACTGTGTTTAGTAGTGGAAATGTATCAGAATTTTGAATTAAACAATCTGGTGGAAAATGACAGCATGGCCAAAACTTTTTATTTAAAGACGAACGTGAAGCCTCCTACCAGAACTTATATTTATATACTTGCACAATAAGCAGCAGCAGTAGCAGCCTTGGAGACATCGCCCAAAACTTCAACAACGCCTTCTTCAGTTAAATACTTTAGGGTAGAAGACAAGTACTGGAATCTGGCCATACCTAAAGGTATTAGGTCAAAATGGTTCAAATGGCTCTGATCACTGTGGGACTTAACTTCTGAGGTCATCAGTCACCTAGAACTTAGAACTACTTAAACCTAACTAGCCTAAGGACATCACACACATCCATGCCCGAGGCAGGATTCGAACCTGCGACCGTATCGGTCACGCGGTTCCAGACTGAAGCGCCTACAACCGCACGGCCACCCCGACCGGCAAAGGTATTAGGACAGGTGAACGTAGAGACGTTAGTGTGGTCAAGTTCACGTAAGTACATTTGAATCAATGAAGCATATGGTGTTATAAGAAACAGCCATATGAGTTTTAAGTACCATAGTAACAAATGTTGGTAATCACTAGAGTCCCTGCGAAATGCAAAACTATTTTCAAATTTTAGTTAATGCGTAGAGCAAGTTATTTTTTCTTATGGATCACAATGATGTCGCGATTAGACACTACCACCCAGGAATATACGTCCATAGCGTAAGTAAAATGATATGCGTGTAGCTCCATTATCTGGGCGGAATATGTCAGGAGCGACAACACCTGCAGCCACACAGAGCTGCTACTAGAACGGTTGAACTGCACAGCATCGAGCGCTGCCCTACCCATGGCGACTAGTTAGATGACGGCCTATCCGCTTCGGGCGTTCGCACTAGGGGAAGTCATGACCGAGGGCGATGGGCCCAAGCTACTACGAGCGAGCAAAACGCCCTGTTTGCAAATCTTCATCTACATCGTACTCAGCAAGCCACCTAATGGTATGTGGCGGCGGGTAATATCGGTAGCACTATCTGATCCCTCCAACCCTGTTCCACTCGCGAATAGTGCTTGGGAAGAATGATTGTCGGTAAGCCTCTGTATTGGCTCTAATTTCTAGAAATTTGTCCTCGTTGTCAATACGCGACATGGACTTGGGGGGCGTAATATGTTGTCTCACTCCTCCTGAAAAGTGCTGTCCCGAAATTTCAATAGTAAATTTCTTCGTGATGCACAACGTCTCTCTTGTAACGTCTGCTCGTGAAGTTTGTTCACCATCTCCGAAACGCTCTCTAGCCAGCTAAACGATCCCGTGACGAAACGCTCCGTTCTTCGTTGGATCTTCTCTGTCTCCTCTATCAGTCCTCCCTGATAGGGATCCCAGATAGATGAACAATACTCAAGAATCGGGCGAACAAGCGCCTTATAAGCGTTGTTGGTTGTTTTTGGGGAAGGAGACCAGACAGCGAGGTCATCGCTCTCATCGGATTAGGGAGGTCATCGGTCTCATCGGATTAGGGAAGGACGGGGAAGGAAGTCGGTCGTGCCCTTTGAAAGGAACCATCTCGGCATTTGCCTGGAGCGATTTAGGGAAATCACGGAAAACCTAAATCAGGATGGCTGGACGCGGGATTGAACCGTCGTCCTCCAGTGTCTAACCACTGCGCCACCTCGCTCGGTCCTTCTTTCATGGATGAGTTACATTTCCTTAAGGTTCTTCCGATAAATCTGAGCCTTGTGTCTGCTCTTCCCGCTCTCCGTTTTATGTGGTCATTACATGTAAGGTCACTCTGGATAGTTAGGGCTGGCCGGTGAGGCCCAGCGGTTCTAGGCGCTACAGTCTGGAACCCCACGACCACTACGGTCACAGGTTCGAATCCTGCCTCGGGCATGGGTGTGTGTCATGTCCTTAGTTAGGGTTAAGTAGTTCTAAGTTCTAGGGGACTGATGACCTCAGAAGTTAAGTCCCATAGAGCTCAGAGCCAGTTGAACCATTTTTTGGATAGTTAGGCCTAGATGTTTTACGGCAGACGCTGTCTCCAGCTGCTTGTCGTCAATAGTGTACCTGTACAGTAGTGGATTTCTTTTCCTATGTATGCGCAATATTTTATATTTATTTGTGTCAATTTTCTTCAGGTCGTTCTGCAAGTTCTTACTATCTTCCGGCGTTACTACTTTGGTATAAACAACTGCATCATCTGCGAATAGCCTTAAAGAGCATCCGACGCTTTCTACTAGATCATTTATATATGTTGTGGGCAGCAACGGTCCTCCGGATATTACCTTTACCTCTGTCTATTTAGGTCTGTTAAGAGAGACGTGTTGATTTCTACTAGCAAGAAAGTCTTGAATCCAATCACAGGTCTGCTCTGATACCCCGTAAGCTCGTATGTTTTTCATTAAACGGCAATGCAGGACGGTGTGAAATGCCTTACTGATATCAAGGAACACGGCATCAACCTGAGCGCCGTTGTCCACAGCACTGTGGATCTCATGGAGGAACAGAGCGAGCTGAGTTTCGCAGGATCACTGTTTGCAGAATCCATGTTTATTTTTATAGAGGAGCTGTTCATTTTCCAAAAAGAATGAAACATGTTCCTCATTTCTACAACAGACTGACGTCAATGATATAAGTCTATAATTGTGTGGATCTGTCTTACGGACTTTCTTAAAAATAGGGGTGAACTGCGCTTTTTTCCAGTCGTTAGGTACCTTTCGTTACTCAAACTATGATAAATTACTGCTAGAAGTGGAGCGAGTTCTTTCGCATAATATTTACAGAATCGCATAGGTATCTCATCTGGTCCTGAAGCTTTTCCACTACTAAGCGATAGTAGCTGCTTTTCAATTCCGCGATCGGTTATCTCAATATCTGTCATTTCGACGTTAGCACGACGATTGAAAGGAGGGACAGTGTTACGATCTTCCGCGGTGAAACAACTTCGGAAGAAGGCATTCAATATTTCGGCCTTCTCTCTGTTATCTTTCGTTTCGGTGCCGGTGTGGTCGCTGAAAGAATGAATAGATGATTTTGACCCACTTACTGATTTTACGTACGACCAACATCTCTTTGGTTTTTTAGCCAGATAGGTTGACAACGTCTTACTTTCGAAACCATTGAACGCTTCTCTCATTGCTCTCCTTACGCTCATTTTCACTTCGTTCAGCTTTTGTTTGTCAGTTATGTTTTTACTTTTCTTGCATCTAAGATGAAGTGCTCTTTCTTTACGTAGCGCTTTTCTAACATGGCTATTAAACCTTGGTGGATATTTTCCATCCCTTAATACCTTACTCGGAACATACTTTTCTAGGACATATTGAACGATGCCTTTGAATTTTTTCCATTTCATCTCCACATCTTCGTCCTCATCACCGAATATTTGATGCTGACTGCTGATATATTATGAAATTTGTATCCCGTCAGCCTTGCTGAGCAAATGTATCTTCCTACATTTCTAAACATTCCTTGTAGGACCCGTCGTCATAGATACTGTCACAGCCTTATGATCACTGATGCCTTCCTCTATGTTAACTGATTCGATAAGTTCAGGTCTATAGCACCAGTTTTAATGGCATAACACCCCTAATCTAGACCTGGCAAGTTGAAGTCACCCCCTACTACAACGACATGATCAGGAAAATAACAAACAATCAAATGTCGTGTGACTAGAGCCTCCCCGTCGGGTAGACCGTTCACCGGGTGCAAGTCTTTCGATTTGACGCCACTTCGGCGACTTGCGCGTCGATGGGGATGAATTGATGATGATTACGACAACACAACAGCCAGTCCCTGAGAGGAGAAAATCTCCGAGCCAGCCGGAAATCGAACCCGGGCCCTTAGGATTAATATTCTGTCGCACCAATCACTCAGCTACCGATCAGGAAAATTACTAATGATATTCTGCAAGCTCTGTCTGAAGGGCTCTACAACTACCGATCCTGACCCAAGTGGTCTATAAATGCGCCCGATCGCCATTTTTGTCCGTTCTTTAATACCCAATTTCTCCCAGATTAATTCACATTCGCAATCCGTCATAACCTCGCTAGATTTTATCGAATTTTTTACTGCAATAAAGACGTCGCCACCATTGGCGACTATCCTATCCGTACCATTATCTTCTATTCTGAACTTAGGATTTCGTTGTCATTGACGTCTGGCTTCAGCCCAGCTTTCAGTTCCAAATACTGTCTGTGTATTATAACCTTCAGTAAGCGATACTAATTCTGAGACCTTTCCTTGGGTGCTCCTGCTGTTCATTAAAATCATATTGATCTTTTCTATCAATGATCTGCGAGGAATAAACTTCTCTGAGGTCGCTGTGGCTGATTTAACGGGCAAATCGTGTTTGCTCCCAAGGGAGGGGTCCTCTAACTTAAAATAGCCCCACGTGCACGCCACACGTACTCCACTACCCTAGTATCCGCTTCCTGCGTGTAGTGCACGCCTGACCTATTAACCGGATAGCGGAGGTCGAGAAATTCGCATCCGATACCGTCGCAGAGCCGTCTGAGTCTCTGGTTTAGACCTTCCCCTCTGCTCTTAACCAGAGGACTGCGATCAACTCTGGGTACGATGACACAAATAGCTTAGTCTGCACCTCGCGTGAGTTGCTAGTTGCCTTCACCAAATCAGCCATCCGCCGAAAGGATCCGAGGATGGTTTCGGAACCCAAGCGGCAGGCGTCTTTCGTGCCGACATGTAAGACTACATGCAGCCGGTTGCACCCAGTGCGCTTGATAATCGCCGTCAGGGCCTCCTCCACATCACGGATGAGACCTACCGGCAAACACACCGAGTGCACACTGGAATTCTTTCCCGCCTTGCCTGCTATCTCCCCGAGGGACTCCATCACCCGCCTAACATTGGAGCTAGCATACCCACCCACTGACTTGTCCGGACTGGGCTGGAAAATCGACCGCTGGTCCGGCATCCCGTGCTGGCTAAGAGTTATCAACACTGGAAAGCACCTCATACCTGTTGCTAAGGCGTAGGGAGCCAGCCGCACGGCCTGCCCCCTCTTTCGCCTTCCGCCCAGTGACACGCGAACACACCACTGTCTGCCACCCACTCCGGAGTGAGGACGGAGTGGTCAGATGTTGTGTATCGGAAGCCGCAGTGACGTCCGGCCCACCAGGGGATTCCAGTGACAAAAAGGTGTCGCAGGTCTCGTCACTGGCGCAGTAACGTCAGCGCAACTTCGAGCATTAGCTAGAAGGTTGTCGACGGTAGCGAACGTAGCTTCCACCTGTTTGCGGACAGTAGCCAACTCTCTTTGTGTCCGCTCACAACAACCACAGAACTCTAGCCATAACATACTTTGTATAAAATAAATATAAGGTCTAAAATGGCGCTACTGAATTTGAAAATATACCACAGCAGAAGAAAGTAACACTAAAAGTTAGTTTGCAAATTTCTCGCTGAGCGCTGATACCGCAAGATATTAAACAGAAATAAATTTCTCTACGTGGAAAATTTACACTAGGAAGACGCTCTGCACAAGGATATTCTCAAGACTTACGCAGAAACTAAAACTACGATTAATTTTCCAACCATTAGTCTACACACTAAAATACACACGTACACTTCACTTGTTTACGGAAGAACGTGAACAAAAACCAAAGACACAAGTGCTGCTGATGATGATCTTCTGCGCCTCCTCTCGGCTCGGCGGCTGTCGCTGCATTAAGCATTCAACGTTCACTTAAGCCTAGTTTACACGATGACACTCGGTTGCATACAACTGCGCTACCGGCCACTGCGCATGCGTGCCGCGCGTTTGCGCAAATCGTTGGCGACACTAAAAACTTTCGGCGTGTTCCTACTTTGGCGACATTAATTGCATGAGTTTTGAGGTTATGCGTATTCGTAGAGTGTAGAGAAACTGAAATATGACGTGGGGAACGGAGACTAATGTTCGCTTTTTGGATATCTATGTTTTGAATAGGTGTTTGTAGGATTTCAGTGATGCTAATTACAAAAATAAGCAACATGTTGCCTCTTCTGAGACCTTCACGTGCGATCAGAACATACATAGCTCGACAATATCTGAGATGCAGGGCAAAATTTATCGAATTAGGAGCACATATACAACTGAATTAAGAAAATTACAAGTAAATGTAATTCTGTTGTGGAAATGCTCTCGTCTGCAGGACTAAAGTCCCATCGTTCGAGGTTCGAGTTGGCTCAGTCTTTCTTTTTTTTTTTTTTTTTTTTTTAAGGAACATTTTTCACAGAGGGAGGGCTACACACAAATCAAGAAGCTGCATTCTTTGTTCAAAATTCATCTATTTAAAAAGTCGCAGCAGTGCTCCCCATTCACATATGTTCGAATTTTGAAATATTGCCACTGTGCAATTTATCTTCAAGAGAGTAGTTTGAAAATCCATTCTCTTCTTAATGCGGCCTGCTTCGAATAACTACTGCTGTTAATGTTATTAATGATTACTGTTAATGTTAATAATTATTGGTGTTAATCAAAATGCGTCACCACCACTACAACCGCATCTTATAGCATGCAGAGTGTTCTCGATTGTAATGCACGCAATGTGATATGTAATTTCAGTTCTGGCGACAGTGCTTCATGCGTTACATATCTTTATTCTTCCTTTCTTTCCCGGGGCCTTTGTCCCGCTCCAACGCGGGGTCGGCGTTGTTATTACGGATTTGGCAGTGTTATTTGCAGAGGGTGGCCGGATGCCCTTCCTGACGCTGCCCGAACACCCCGGGATGGAAGTAATGTACCCCAGCTGTCTGTGTCGAGTGGAAGTCATGAAATAGTACGAACGTTTTAAAATGTCTGGTAGTCGTTGAACTGAGGCGGAACTTGGGGACCAGCCCAGTATTCATCTAGCAGGATGTGTAAAACCATCTAAAAACCACATCCAGGCTTTCCGGCATACTGGCCCTCGTCGTTAATCCGCTGGGCGGATGCGATCCGAGGCCAGCGCGCCTACCCGAGTCCAGGAAGCAGTTCATTAGCGCTCTCGGCTACCCTGGAGGTTAGTTGCGTATCCTTATTCCTTATCGCATAATTAACTGTATTTTTAAGAAACGTGAACAATTCTGGTGACACTCTAAGATAATTAAAAGGAGTTCTTGGGTCTAACATTATAAATTATTTCATCAAGTATGCTGAGCAACTGAGCTGACGTCTTTTCTTCAACCAGTCACGAATCGAAATACGTTTCTTATTTTTTTCTTATCTAGTGATTCCACGCAACTAGCCTTAACTCCATCACAAATGGTGCGACGTGCAGCTGCCATAACTTTCATTTCAGGCACAACTGAGGAACATGCAAAACGACGAAACTGAAGTGTATACTGGTTTCGCCATGTCTACAGTCAAATATGAAACAAATTTCGTGCCACTCATTCCACGCAACGAGTGGAGCAATCCAATGTCGTCGTGTAAACTAGGCTTTACTCAACTGATTCACGTGGTAGGTGACGTGGCTGTATGGTGGCAGGAAAAATTACACTAGGAAGCCACCCTACACAAGGATATTTCAAGACGTATGCCAAAACAAAAACTACTATTAATTTTCTGATCTTTTAGTCTAGTCTATACAGTAAAATTCACACGTACAGTTCACTTCTTTGCAGAAGCACGTGAATAAAAGGCAAAGACTAAATTAATTTACAATTTATCACACACGTGCTGCTGCTGTACTGCTGCGCGTCCTTGGCTGCCGCTACAGATCTCTAGTGCAATGTATGGCTGTTGCTCCTGTGTTGCCATTTTTGCGGTTTTCCTGTCGTAATTTTTTCCCCATGATTTGACAGTGAATGTTGTGTTGTTGCAGTTCTTAATCTTCTTGTTCAAGCCCATGCCCCGTACTGTACATTTTTTTTTCCTGCAGTAGAGGTCTCCTTCCTGTTACAAGCTTGGTCCAATATTTTTTTTTTCCTTTATTGTATTTCAATTCCCCATCGGGGCGGGCTGGCAGCAGCTTATGTACTGTTCTTCAGCCGAAAGACATAGAACAAACAAAAGAAGACATTTAAAAATAACAAAGGAGAAAACATGGTGCACATAGATAGAAAAGAGGGGGAACATGATGGAAGACAACAGACAAAAAAGGGGCGACTGTAGAATGGGGATAAAAACCATAACAAAGTAGCGCACACAAAAAACCACGCACGGGGACTATTAAAAGAACACAAGGCGCAGTATGACCGTAGCAAAAAAGTATCAATGGATGGCATAGCACATAACAAACACTGACAGTAACACTGTACAATGCCAGCACACAATTAAAATCACACCTCTTGACGCACAGGAGAAACAGCACTAAACACAACCCTAACATGGCACACTGACTATGATCAAAACAGAGGATCTGCCAGGTGCAAGGAGATGAGGGAGAAGGGAATAAGGGAGGGAGGGGAAGAGAGGGGGGAGATGGGTGGGGAGCATGCGGTAGAGGGCCAGGTAGGGAGGGACATGGGAGGGAAAGAGGCAAGGATGGGGTGCAGGGTCTCAGGGGGGGAGGAGAAAAATCCGCTCTGGGAGAAGGAGGGGAGAGGAGAAAGGGGGCGTTGGGGAGGGGGGGAACAAGGCCAGATTATAGTTGGAAGGGTATATGTCATGGCGAAGTTCATAATCCAGGAGGGGGAGGCGCTGGAAATCGCCCTGAAGAAGGAGATGGATGGTTTTGAGGTGGAGAGAGGGAGGGATACAGCGATAGAGGCGCGACAATGGGGGGGGAGTGGAGAGGAAGGAGGAAACCAGAGGGTGGGGGGGATCAAGTCTGCGGACAATGTAAAGGATGCGGAGATGTTGGAGGAACAGGAGGAGGTGGGGATAGGGGATGAGTTCATACAGGAGCTGTGTGGGGGAAGGAAGGCAAATATGGAAATCTAGGCAGAGCACATGGCGTTCGAGGATTTGGTATTCCAATGGCCTGCAAGCACGATTAAAGACTGCGGCGAAGTGGTTTCCTGTGGCAACAGTTGCGGCTTTAGGGATCTGCTTTTGTGACACCATGTGTTTCTCATCCAGCTGTGTGAATTTATGTACGCTGGCCTTCTTTAAACTGACTTAGCATACTGAGGTGTAGCACCTCGCATCATGCCTGTTCATCATGCCTGTTCAGATGGGACATTACAGCGGTGATTGGACATACAGTGTGAGTCGCGTGCAAGACTGGTGGCGTCAGATGACTCGAATGTATTTACTTCCTATGCCACATTATAGTGGTCACTACTATCTGACAGACACTGTCGGAGCTGCAGTATTGTCAATTATATTTCCGGTTTTGTTCATTTAATATTCTAATTGTATATTAATTACTACTATTATTGTGTGTTTCCTTATGAGAGGGAAATACTTTTATACTGTACATTGAAGTAACAGGCCACGTTGGGAGTGTCCTAGAATGAGGTGTGTGTTAGTTATTCATACTGGGGAATTTAATATAAACTATTATGTCAGTGTATGGTGCTGGGGAAATGAAATTGCGACTTTGGTAAAATAGTTTTGTTAAGAGGCTATAAACTTCATATTTGTGGGTTTTCAGAATTTAATTATGTTAATTTACTTTTGTGATTTGATTACAAATTTTCGTTTGTTCTGTACTTATGTGCGGGATTTAACCGATTGGATGCTGCTTTCCGATTCGCTGTAATGTTTCTCTGCCAATCAGAAATTAGTATATTTTTGGGGACGTAGAAACTCCTTTTCTGTAGAGAGAGGAGAGTCGTGGCTTAGATCTCGTAGTAATCAGATGTATTGATATGTGCTCCGTTGAAAATTATTAATATTGTGCTATTTCGGTACTAAACTATTTGAGAAGTGCCGTAAGATGTGGAAGAGAGTTCGATTTAAAGCACAGGGTGAATGTCAGAGCATTTAGTGACATTTTAACCACCAACCACTGCGTGGCGTGTTGCTTACTCATGAATTTGAACATTTTGTTCTGTGAGGCTGATATTAGCAACATTTGAGTGAGAAATTCCAAAAGAAACAATCCGTTCGTAAAATTGGGTGGAAGATTATCATAAACTGTCTACGGTTATGAATGACGGGCTCCTGTGAACTTTTCAGACTATGTACAGTTTAGACGAAGGCTTGGTAGTAACTGGTTTATGCAAACGTAGCGTAATAGAGTGGCATATTACGCACACAAATACTTTGTTTAAATATTTCTTCCACCGACAAAACAAATTTACTGCGACTTAGCGTTACAATGTGTACAGCTGCTTTTCTATAGCTTTTTCCGGCTGAGAACTGCATTTCAGTGACTTAAAGAGCGGCGCGTCTCAGAAGATATTCACCACAAGGTCACTGGACGTTTGCAATGCACTGTGCGTCCCCAACTCGTCTTCTCCTTCACCGGACTCCATTTAGGTCCAGGTGTAGGTGAGGAGCAAGTGTTCAGTCTCACCGCCTGTGCTGATGTCTTCTTGTCCTGCATTGGTGTGCTATGAAACCAGATGCAGTAGAGCAGCCTATGGACCCATGAACGATGATGCCATTTGAGACGAAACACAAACCCACATTGTGTCAGAAATGGAAAAGGAATCCGACTCGTCCCAGCCATTTTGCATTTGCTTTCCCAAAACAACTGACAACCTCGTAAAATATAGAGAGTCAGACGGTGGGCTATTTTTCCTCTGTTTGAAAAAAAAATTCTATAAAAAACCAACATTCGTGCCATCGCGCTAGGTGAACAAAGTCTCAATGCAAAACATAAAATTAGCTTCTGCATAAATACACAGTAGAATTCAATAGGCTGTGCTTCTGTCGGCATGTTAAACGATGTAGTTCCGCAGTTTTAGCGACTGGAGAAATTTGGACCATCACAGTGGATTCGAGATCAATCAAACCCTGTGTAATAGGGCAGGTAGTGGGCTTTCCTCATGCTGCTGTGTCAAGAGCCCATCATGAGTGTCCTGATCCTGGGGAAGTCGACAAAATTTAACTGCCCTGGGCAGCAATGTGTTGATGATGGCAATGTTGTCACCGACTGTCGGTGACTGTAACAGCGAACATGCAGCCTACAGTGTATCGACAAGCGCATTAATTTAATAATGAGCTATTACAACTGATGGGCAGCCACGCCAACCAGAACCACTTCCTCCGTATGGAACGCAGAAGCCGTTAGATCACGCATGCACCTTTTCACCATAGATCACATGACCGAAGAGCGCCAGAGGTCCCGAAATAGCGCCATTGCATGATCAAAGAATGTGAAGAAGACACCGGGCCAGCATTGGTAGATGCCAAGGTTTTCTTGAAGCTTCCCGGCGGATCGAATATTACATCGTCTATCCGTGGTGAATTTGGGATAATATTAATTCTTGTTCCTGTATTTCGGCTGACATCTCATCAATTCTCAAGGTGAGTTGCAAGGTTTTAAAACACTTTACCCAATACCATACACTACCCGCGCATGCGTCAGAGATTACACTTTTGGTGAGAAGAGAGTCAGTCATGGATAAATCTCAACGCCTTTAAGAGTAAAACAAAGTCTTATCCATGACTGACGCACTTGCTAACAACAGCAACAACAACATTATCTCCAATGCATAAGCGATTCCTCTACAGTATGGTGCAACAGCTTGAGAATGCCTGAAAGGTTGCCAGCCAAATATCGGAACAGGAACTAATAATATCCGGATGCTGGTCTGAAAGATGATGGGATGTTGATAGATGCCCCAGGCGAAGCGCGATTACATCAAAAACTGGACTAAGAAATGCGCCCCACTCTGAAACTGGGTACTGATGATGGAAGTAGCGGGTTATGTTCTCGTGTAGGGTATCATTGCAGAGAATAAATTATAGCTTCTCTGACGACTCCTATTGACCCAAACAGTTGACAACTTGAAATATGCTTCCCGTTTATATATGTGAGTTCGTCTACAGCAGACAACAGATGACCTAAACCTTTAGCAAAACAATGTACCATGCCATTTCTCCACACGTGTTGGTACAACGGTTGGAAGAAAATTTCATGGGCTGGGTGGGACTTGTATGCCTCACAAGCAAGCTTTTCTCTACCATGTCGAGCACTTCCGGGGGTCATCGCATGACATGTGCTTGCCTTCGGCACCACTGTCTGGCATTGTGGACAGCCATTGGACAGTTGCGGATAGGAATGGCTCCTAATAGTTTTCGGAGTGTCTTGGAGTTCGTCCAACAACATGTCACCGTAGTCCCAAATGCGGAAGCTCATACTACGCGGTTTTATATACGTGTTTCCCCCTCCCCCGCCCCTCCATAGTCCACTCGTCGTCATTGCCTCCTACACTGGGTCTACATTTCTACTCCATAAGTACATTGTGCAGATGTGGCAACGGAAATATATCATAAAACAATATCATAAAAGTGAAAATCATCGGAAAAGTATTCGTTTTCGAGTAATAGGAAAAAAAACATTCACTGTGGTACTGTGTGTGTGGATACTTGTCATACAGCTTAACAACGGGGGCTAAGGGGAGTTGCCCATCAAGTTTATATACAGATAATATCCATCACCGATAAGCACTCAGAATAAATAACTAGCAACTGTCGAATTTGAAACCGAATATCTATCACAGAGCGTGACAGTCTCCTGCAGTTCCTATCAACCAGCATCTCTTCATGGCCATTTCTCTCACGTCGTGTTAAATGGCTCAGAGCGATACTTCATATCTTATACACACGTTGGGCAGCCCGCGTTGATGAAGCAAGAAATCTGGCAGTTTCATTCACCGTGTGATCGTGGACACGTCCAAAGACGATGTGTCCACCCTGTCATTCTGTAACACCTCCCTGTCGACCCATTTTAATGCACTAATACCACACAGTCAACAAGTACCATTCACAGCACTTCATTTCCAAGGTTGACGTCAGCGGTGAAGTGTCACTTTGACACCTGGTAACATTTCTACATCTATAGTGCTCCAACGGGACCATTGTGCTTTTTAATGGGCTGAGTAATCTTTTGTCCAGTGAAAATCATAGAATCGTTCTAGTTTTGGGGTAAAAGAAGACAGGGGCCGAATTTGTGACACTATAAATTGGAAAATACGTAGGATTTGAGAGCTGTCTAATTTTAAAAAACGTATTTAGTAATTTAATGTTTCCAAATAGTTTGTCGATATTCACAGAATAAGTAAATACAACAATGACATCAAGTAAGAGAGTAGATTTTTCCTCCAAGTACCGGTGAGAATTTGTTTTTAGTTTAAGTAGAGTCTAAGGAAACCTAATAAAACTAATATTGTGACTACAAAATAAATAAAATATTTCGGTCTGTTGTGACGTGATCGGATAGATTGCAAACTAAAATCGAAAATTTCGTACTCACGTGCGGAGGACATTTTCAGAGGGGGATTGTAGCTTCTTTTAGTGCTCGATTCACAGCCTGTCTCGCTACTGGTTGCAGAGAAATTCAGTTGGCGCTTGCTCCGGCGCAGTGACAGAGGCGTCATACGCTTTGAATACCCGAGATCAACTGGCCGTTGATGGGTGTCGTCGTCCGCTGTTACTGTCAGCACGTGGCGGAAGACTAGCACACACCATCTTCAGCACCGGGATCTTGATGTCATTCGATTTCACGCCCTTGTCATTCCTATTGAAATTCCTGGAAGGCACTATGGTCTCTCTTTACAGCCGTCCATGGTATCCGATTGTGGCTACCAGTACAGCTGAACCTCTGTAGTCCGACAGATATGGGACCGGGATTATAGAGATTGTCGGATTACGGGGTTTTCAATGGCTGTTTTCTTATATTAAGCATTTGATTGACTCAAAAAAGGATACTGTGTAAAACTCTGATCATACATTAAAAACACTTTATGTACATATTTATAGCAAGAAACATATTAATAGAAAAACAAAAACAATTTAATTTTTAATATAATGATCGTTTTTAAGTTCATCTTCATCAATCGGCTTCTTCTGTGATATGAAGTCGTCAATCTTTGTCCGTTTCTCGAGATCAAAGAGATTTATAAAGCTTTCTCTTGCAGCCTCTTTAAAACTAAAACATCAGCTGCTTGTGTGTCATTTTCCTCAGCCCACCTGACACAAGTGTTAAATGCACTCACAGAATCGCTATACCATATGGTCTGTACTGGCAAAGTTTCCCATTGATCTTCACTCTCATACGTAGTTAACACGTCTTGGATAATCTGTCTTTTATTCATCAGCTGACAATTTTCGTCTTCGTTTCCGAAAAACCGGACATTTACATGGCTAACAGTCGGTGTTTCAGAATCAGCTAAACAGATGTCGTCAATTGTCTCTTCGAACTGCACGATTTTCTCGTCGTTCATGAGTTCATCATCTTCCTCAATCCCTTTACTTTCTTTAACACATTTTTGTACTCTATTAGTAAAGGAAGATCTGGCCACAGTTTACTCCACGCACATACCAACAGTTTAATGATTCTGCTTCTGTATGAGAAAGTGGTTGGAAACTTTCCTCATGTCAGCACGTTGTAGGTGTCACAACCGGCGCCAAACCCGAGCAAGGCTGCAAAC
Organism: Schistocerca piceifrons; assembly: GCF_021461385.2. Classification (NCBI taxonomy): domain Eukaryota; kingdom Metazoa; phylum Arthropoda; class Insecta; order Orthoptera; family Acrididae; genus Schistocerca; species Schistocerca piceifrons. The sequence goes on from NC_060140.1 coordinate 796,681,381, forward strand.
ACGTCTTTAACACTTGTTTCCTTTAATGACTGAATAATGGTTTTCTCTTTACTAAGTAAACTATACAGTAGGATTTTTTTGCAGTGAACTTTAACAGTCTGGATTATATTCTGATCCATAGGCTGTAGCAAAGGAGTTACATTTGCCGGAAGAAACATCACTTTTATCAAACCATGATTGAATTTACAGGGCGGCCATTATTAAACTGTATGAAAAAAACTTAAAAATTAGTTACAAACTACTGCATGCACAACTTTATTCATCGTGTAAACGTCACTACAGACATTCAGATTTAAGTTATGACGTTCGATATCCCTGACATCATTGGCGATCATGTGGCGCAGACGAATAGCAAAATTCTGCATGAGCCACTGAAGTGTCGAAACATCGATGCTGTCGATGAGGTCCTGAATGGCTGTTTTCAGCCCAGTAATGGTTTTGGGTTATTGCTGTACGCCTTGTCTTTAATATAGATCCTCAAAAAGTAGTTGCATTTGTTCATATCCGGAGAGTATGGCGGCCTCTCGAGGCCCACGTCAGCGGCCTTTTGCTACCCGAAGCCAGAACGCTATCCCCAGAGTGCCCCTCCAGGACATTTAACACTCTCCTGCTTAGATGGGGTCGAGCTCCGTCTTTCATGAACCACATATTGTCGAACTCAGGGTCACTTCGGATAATGCGGATGAAATCGTCGTCCAAAATCTTCTCTTACCGTTCGGTAGTCACCGTACCATCAAGGAATATCGCACCGATCATTCCGTGAATGTACCCTACACACCATATACTCACCCATTGAGGGTGAAAAGTTTTCTCGATCGCGAAACGCCGATTCTCAGTCCTCCAAATTTGTCAGTTTTGCTTATGCACGTGCAAATGGCAGACAACAACAACGTGCTTGCACATATGAGTACTAACTACCATCATGCCCTCGGCCAACCATGCAGTTTGAACGTCCAACACAAACTGTTCAGAAGATATGACGATTTTGTTTCATATAGTTATGCAACTGCAGAAGGGGAGAGATTGACAGATCATCTATTGCGGCACATACTTTGTAGCCAGGTGGCCAATAAATTCATTTTGATAAATCTCAGTTACTGGTAACCACAAGCGGATACCACGGGAGGATATACACAGATGCTATAGAGTTTTCTGAGCAACACCCCAGGATTTTTCAATGGGAAGGACGATGACGTGAAAGCGAATGACATCTGGATCCTGGTGCTGAAGAATATGTGTACTAATCTTCCACCATGAAGTCAGCCAACCAGTCAGACAGAAGCAGCCGGCCGAGACACAAACAGCACCAGGGAAGTAACCGATCTGTGACACTTTACGAGTTCCTAACCAGGAACAAATTATGTACTTTCATCTGTGTGCTATGGTAGTTTAGTTTCTCGAATATCTGCCCGTTAATTTAATATTTGATAGACACAGGTTTCGAGGTTTCGTTTGTGCCGGAAAGTAAACCGATTTTATGACCTATTACAAACTCCTAACCAGGAGCGAATTATTTAGTCTCACCTCAGTGTAGTTTAGCTTTTGAATCACTGCGTGTTAACCTGATTTATTAGACACAGTTCTCGCGTTTTCATCAGATGTCTACAGTAGAGCTCCGTAGTACGCGTCGACAGTCCTTTGTTGATCTGTTTAGCGTGGTTTTTCACGGTCTTTAGTATGGATAGAGACTGTGACTGCTGTGTGCGGATGCTGGCCGAATTGGTGACAATTCGCTCTCGGCTCCAAGCTGTGATGCCTTTGGTTACACGAAACAGATCGGTCCACACTGATGGTCAGCCCAGTTACTGCTCGCACCGAAGTTGACCCCTCAAATGTGATCGAGTGGGAGATCGCCTCGGAGCGTGAGAGGTGGCGAAAGACTTTCCAAGGGGGCGGACATAAGACATCCCCGTTTAGACGGACAAACAGGTTCCAGCTGCTGTCTATGGCTGACACTGTCCCTCAGCCAGATGCAGTAGCTTGTCCTGTTTCAGAGGAAACTTCTCAGCCTGCAAGATCCGGGCAATCAAAGAGGATGGGTTTATTGGTAGTTGAGAGCCCCACTGTTCGGCGCGCTGTGGGACCAATTAGGAGCAACACACCCAGCGCTAGGCGCGTTAAGATCGAGGCTGCCAAAAAGGGGAAGAAAGCCAATGTGCCCTCCGTGTGCGCACTGGGTGGGGTTATTCCAGCGTGGAACCGGTGCTTTCGGTTGCCATGAAGATCACTAGGTGCAGCCACCTGCAGATGTTGTCTTAGGTCGGTAACAATGAGATTCTCTCTGGTTCCAGGCAGCTATCAGAAGTGGTAAAGGCTCACAGTCTTGCTTGCAAGATGAAAGCACAGCTCGTCACTTGTTGCAGCTTTGTCGAAAGGACCGACTGCGGCCCTCTGGTACACAGCCGAGTGGAGGGTCAGAGACTCAGACGGTTCTGCGGCAGTGCAAGCTGCTGATTCCTCAACTTGCGCCATAGGGTGGCTTGGTTTCGGGTTCCGCTAAATAGGTCAAGAGTCCATTACACACAGAAGGCGGCTACACTGGCAGCGGCGGCTGTGTGGCATGGACTGGTGGCTTTTTAGGTTAGTGGGTCTCGGGGAAACAAAAAACATTGTTCAGTCTCAAAGGATGCAAGTTGGTCACAGGAAGAAGGTAGATCTTGGAACAATCTGTATAACTGTAGTAAATTATCCGTACCAGAGCTCCCAGCGCTAATAGAGAGCACTGATAGACAAATCGTTACAGGGACTGAAAGCTGGCTCAAACCGGAGGTAAGTTCAGCCGAAATTTTTGCGAAATACCTAACGTTATTCACAAACAACAGGCTAAACACAGCTGACGGTGGCGTTAGATGCTGTTAGAAGTAGTTGAAAGAGTTATATCAAATAAATTAAAAAACGGCGGGGGTGATTCCCACTGGTATACAAAACGGGTTAGAACACTGTTACAGAAACAACGAAAAAAGCATGCCAAACTTTAACGAACGAAAAGTCTCCATGATTGGCGACCTTTTACATAAGCTCGAAATTTAGTAGGGACTTCAATGCGAGACGCTTATATCAGTTACAACAACGAAACTTTGTCTCGAAACCTGGCAAAAAATTCAAAGATTTTCTGGTTGTATGTAAAGTATACTATCGGCAAGACCGAATCAGTGCCTTATCTGCGCGATAACAATGGAAATAATATCGATGACAGTGCTGCTAAAGCAGGCTTGCTAAACACAGCATTATGAAATTTCTCCACCTAAAGAAGACGAAGTAAACATTCCACCCGGCCACGGTGGCCGAGCGGTTCTACGAGCTTCAACCCGGAACCGCGCGACTGCTACGGTCGCAGGTTCGAATCCTGCCTAGTGCATGGATGTGTGTGATGTCCTTTGGTTAGTTAAGTCTAAGTAGTTCTAAGTTCTAGGCGACTGATGACCTCAGATGTTAAGTCCCATAGTGCTCAGAGCCATTTTTTTAAACATTCCAGAATCTGACTCAACAACAGCTGCCAACATGAGCATTTTAGAAGTAGGTATCCTCGGAGTAGTGGAGCCAGTTAAATCACTTAATGAAAGCAAGCCTTCCAGTCTACATTGTATAATAATTACATTCCTTTCATATTATACTGATTCAATGGCCCCACACTTAACAATAATATTGAACTTCTCGCTCGACGAAGGATTCGTACTCAAGGACTGGAGAACTGCACAGGTCACACCAAATTCAAAACAGGCAACAGGAGTAATCCACAAAATTACAGGACCTTATGGTTAGATGTGCAGTAGGATTTTTCGATATATATTGTTTTCGAACATTATGGATTACATCGAAGAGAACGGTGTATTGACACACATTCAATACGCACTTAGAAAAAGTCGTTCTTGCAAAACATAACTAGCTCTTTACTCACACGAAGTATGCAGTGTTACTGCGGAGGGATGTGATATTGGTTCCGTATTTCTAGATTTCTGGAAGGCAGCTAACTAACGAGTGTCTTAATTTTTTATCAAATTGTATGTCCATGGAATATCGTTTCAGTTATGCGACAGTGTAATGTCCCCACAGAAAATACCCTCTACCACGCACCAATTAATCATTTTCAATCAAACCGTCCACATTCATTCACTTTGGAAAAGTTATCTGATCTGATTTTCACGTAACATATACGGCGACAGCTCGACGACTCCAAAGAATTTTCTAGTGCGTTTATTCTTTGAAATAACAGATATGGATATATGCATTCTCCATGGTTGTTAGAGTGGTAACTAGGACAGCTTCTGTAGTATCTGTTGAGGGATTGACGTGTTTTTGAGAGATACATGTTCCGCTTTTCTTCTCGCTAGAGCGAGCCAATTAACATTTGTGCCGCTAGCGGTTTGTTTGAAGGGTAAGAGACTGTAAACGGAAAATAATTAAGACGTTGAATCACCGAAGATCTGGACATGTAATGGAGACGGATTTAGTACACAATTTCCTTCAAAAATGAGGAGATGTTAGATATGTGTTGGCATTTCTCGATGTGTGTACGAAATACGTAAAGCTATACCCGATAAAGGCGGCTACAGCCAAAGTAATTGTATTAAGATTGACAAGGGATTATCTTCCACATGTTGGTATACCTAAGACGATAATAACAGACAATGCTAAGATATTCACGGGACTCCGATGGAAACAGGCTTCGTCTCAAGTCGGTGTGAAACACATACTAACATCGTTTTACCACCCACAAGGCAATTTGGTTGAGAGAATATTTAGAGAGTTCAATCGATTTATGAGGACCTATTGCCATAATAAGCAGACAGGGTGGGCAAATTATGTGTAAGATTTTGAGCAGATATACAACATGCTACTGGATATACACCTCATGAATTGATGTTCGAGGCGAACGAAGAATACTTCTGGACTGAACATATGCCTAAAACTCAGGAAACTGAGATGCCTTGAGAAGAAAAAATAAGACAAGCCATCATAAATATGTCGCAAAAGGCTGATCAGAGAAAACAATAATATGACAAATTAATCCAGAGGGTACAGGCGTACCACGTCGGAGAGAAGGTACTAGTCAGAAGACATACCAAATAATCCTTAATAAAGAAGAGTATAAAGAAATGAGAGTTACTATATACTGGCCCATACATCATCCTACAAATTCCGAACCCTGGGGCTTATCTGTTAGCATACCCGGGATCTAACAAAATTAAAGGGTTATTTCCCCATAACGACTTGAAAAAATTTAATGAAGATTGGAAGATAGGGAGGAATGGTGTTGCGAGTGACAGAGATGAACGCTCGTAAAAGCATAACAATAAACTGTATGTGTTTTTTGTTAGAAACCTTTAAACTGAAATAATTAATCAGTGAAACAGATTGTAGAAATAGTGACTAACTATCACTATCGAGTGCTGCAAAGAAGATAGTGGAGATAGGCTTCACCTGTGTTTGGGTAAACATAGAACTTTAGCATTGCTAATGTCATCAAGAATTATAAAGGATATGAATGACCTTCAAGAAGAAAGAAATATTTCCCGAAAATGACGCTGCATAATAAAAAGAGGTTCCCAGTGAATGTTCATATATAATTTCAAGTGCACGCTTAGATGTGTAAACGTGTGAAGTGAAGTTTTGCGGTTAAGTAGTGAATCATGAGTGACGGTTAACGCCGCAAAGATAATTTCCCGCCCAAAACAATTGACGTCGGCGCGAGAGTTAGAATCGATATAGACGACACAGATGTGCATTGTAAGAGACTCGCATCAAACGCGAGGGGAAACTGATTGATGTTGAACTTCAAAAAAGTGTCATAATTAGACGTTAAGAGTTCTTGATTTATTGTTGAATGTCAAAAGAATGTAATATTCATAGAATTAGTAGTTATTTAATGGGTCTTGTTCACTTTGGAATTTTGTTTGAAAGTCCATTTCTATATATGTGCATGTACGAATGCTGGATGAATTAGAGAATAAATGAAAGAAGTGAATCCACATTCCTCAATACTAATAACTTTTACATTACAGCAACCAAGCGGAGAAATATATGTATTTAGGATTAAATTTTTATGAGTATAGATAAATGATATGACTTTTCAAGGAAATGGTGGATTATGTCTTTGTATAAAATGAACCACATTTTCCATTATTCGATGATTTGAATCCAAAATCTACTGCAAGTTGCATGAATCCTTTAAATTACGAAGAATAAATCACTGACAGAAAATGTGTCAGAATTTTTGGGATTATAAGCACAAGTGGTGATGCGAAGTCCAAAAAGAAAATTCAAACTAGAGTAAATATTATGAAGTTTTCGGAAACAGCATTAGTCAATAGATAAATGGAAACCTTAAGTCAATGGCTAAATTCCTTGCAGTACATCGTAAGAAAAAGGGTGCATGAAGCCATAGGGATTTTGTTTTCAAACAGGAGAATCTTCGACGGTGCAACCTAACTAGTTCTTTTATAGGAAGAGTTTGCCTTTCGGTCATTGCTAATTCTTTTGGAATGAATGTTGCATGTGAAATTTGGTATCCCTGTCCCTTCTACTCTTCCCATTTTGGGCCGCGTAGAAGACCGACTACAAATGTGGTCGTCGGGGACACGCAAGATCCGGGGAGTTTCAGCATCGCAAGATGTTGTCCTGGGAACAACACTGAAAAAAAAAATAAAAATAAAAAAACCCTCGAGTTATTGATTGTAAAATTTTTTTTAGCTAGAGGCACAAATCACTCTTCTCCAAATCGTTATATAAATCGATCCCTATCGTTCCTTTAGAGATCAATTTCAAAATAATTTTTTCTCTTCTGTAGGCTTTCCTATCTTCTACGTAGCGTAGGCTGGGGGTCTCTGCTTAAGAGGTTTTCCAAGGTTTCCCTGCTTAAGAAAGTTCCCGAATGGGTAGACCCTGATAACAGTTTCATGAAAGATCATCTTCCTTGGTTGTGCACAGCAGACATAACACCTTGATGCACGTAAAAGCAATACAGCCGCGGTACCTGTCTCTTCATTTCTTCTGTTTTCAATGTTTCTTTTCTTCTAAATAATTACTATTAAAAACAGTCTTGACCACAATTTATTTAATAAGGTGACCGGTTTCGACCACTACTGTGGTCATCTTCAGACCTATAAGTTGTATACAAAGCTCTAATTAGAGGGCTACATACATTAAACAGAATACATAAAGTTATAAAGCTATAAAACGTTGAATTACCATTGAGTAGGAACCTCTTGTTGGAGAATCACTACTGGAGAAACCAGTGCACGTCTTACTATATATAATGGAGGCTCCACCCACTTCTGACTGCATGATGTCATTATTAACCAATGAGTTATAAGTCGAATTACAAATTTAAAATTTCTTAGTTAAAAGAACATTGTCAAGAATTAGAAATAAATACACACTAAACTTAGCTTATTAAACAGCTATTGTCAATTAAGAAGCGTTAAAAATATTTAAATATGTAGGAAAATGAACTTCGGTTTGGCAGTAGATGAGTTGCCCTCTCGTCTGTCTTAAACATAATTTTTTTTTTCAGTCGGAGGACTGACACTCATCACTTCCGGGTTACTCACACTCATAGATAGCTCGCGAAGTGTGTTCGGTAAATCAAAATTAGGCTCACAAACTTCGCTCGCTGCGAGGGGCATTGTAATGTCCCCACAGAAAATACCCTCTACCACGCACCAATTAATCATTTTCAATCAAACCATCCACATTCATTCACTTTGGGAAAGTTATCTGATCTGATTTTCTCGTAACATATACGGCGACAGCTCGACGACTCCAAAGTATTTTCTAGTGCGTTTATTCTTTGAAATAACAGAGATGGATATATGCATTCTCCATGGTTGTTAGAGTGGTAACTAGGACAGCTTCTGTAGTATCTGTTGAGGGATTGACGTGTATCTGAGTGATACATATTCTGCTTTTCTTCTCGCTAGAGCGAGCCAATTGACATTTGTGCCGCTAGCGGTTTGTTTGAAGAGAAAGAGACTGTAAACGGAAAATAATTAAGACGTGGAATCGCCGGAGATCTGGACATGTAATGGTGCTGGATTTAATACACACTTTCCTTTATAAATAAGGTTTGTGACTTTTTTGTTCTGGAGTGAATGAACGAATGAGATTTTTCTGAATCATTTGATGATCACGTTGGTCCTATAATTAGTGGGGAAGTTTCAGCTGTGTCGAAGAGAGCCTGCAATCACTGAGTCTGTGTTAAATCGTCCAAAAAGGCTTCGTACATATCTGAAATTCGCAATCTTTCGTAAAAGGAACAAATTGTTCAAACGATTGATTCTCCCGACTGAATGCAGTGTTTAACAGTAATAATAAATGTAAAGATCTCTTACAGCAAGCCAGCCGCTGATTACCAAGACGAAGGACTCCACCAAAGATTCTATTGGGCTGATTTCACGTAGTGAAATATTATATTAAAAACTGTACATAGATAAAGGAGAGAAAGAGAGAGAGCGAATGAAAATAGAGATAATAGTAATAATCCTCCATTAGTCTAACTTTTCGCCTGTCTTATCACGGATCAGCCAAGAAATGGGAGGCCCTTACTTTACTGTATAGATTTATGTGTGAAGGTGAAGGGATCTTAAAGGCAACAGATATACGTCTATACAGACATTACACAGAGTTAGCGGGTAGCTGCATTCATCATCCATTCTTAGATGAAAAGACGGCAACTTATTAACCGAACATTTAAAAAATGTGAAGTGTCTTAATTATTTATCAAATTGCATGCCCGTGGAGAATCGTTTCAGTTATGCGACTGAATTTGTGATTTCCTGTAAGAAAGATCCCAGTTCGTAGTAACTGGTGGAAAACCATCGAATAAAGCAGAAGTTATTTCTTCAGTAACTTCCGTCCTTGAAGGTAGTGTCATAGGCCCTCTGCTGTACCTTTTCTATATAAACGATTTAAGAGACAATATGAGCAACCCTCTAAGTTGTCTGCAGATGATGCT